>NW_004797512.1:172070-176911 GCF_000002075.1 Aplysia californica | reverse complement strand
TCTCTCTCTCTCTATCCCTCTCTTTGTCTCTCTCTCTTTCTCTCTCTCTCTCTCTCTCTCTGTCTCTCTCTTTCTCTCACTTTCTGCCTGGACGCAATGACCAGATGAACTTTTAGTTCTAAAAAAAAGCCATCAACAACCGTAATAATACTATTCCACAGGATATTATTCAATTTTAACGGGTATGTAATGCACAGCTTGTCTTGTGTCTGTCCCAGTGTTCCCACGTTGGCCCTGAGAGGCACGGTCGATGGAGCTAGCCTCCTAAATTTAATTATTGAAATTTGAGTCTGACGAGGGCGTAAGCTGTTTACAATGTCCAGTTACGCGTTAGTGTTCGAGTGCACTCTGCCTCTCATCTCAAAGCGGTCAGCAAATTTAAAAGAAAAAAAAAGGTTGAGGGGGTGGGGTGGTGCTACACACACAAAAAAGTCACGATTCGACTGAAAATTGTGGATTTTGAGTAATAGGCATATTCAGCTTCTTCATCTTCTCTTACAACTATTTCATAGATTTAGAACCCCCGAAGCTTTATTTCTTCCCATAACGGGTATGTTTGTAACCACCATTTCCTCATGAAGTTAATATTTTATTTTTCTTTATCGCCCGTTTTCTCAAAAACGCGGTTTTTTTACATACTGTTTTGGATAACTCCGCCATTTTTCATCCAATCTTCATGAAATTTCACAGAATGTAGAGAAGGTGGATTACTAAAAATTCGTTTGTTGAATTTTCGATATATGGAATAGACTTTTGTTGGTGACGTCTTGAGTGTGGATTTTCACGGATTTTTTGCATAACTTGAATACTACCTCAGGAAAAAATTCATTACAAAATCTTGTAATTCGTTTAGGAAACCTTCAACAGACCAATTTGTAGATCTTATTTATGGTAACATGCGTGTAAAAAACCCAATCTATTTCTAAGAAAAATAAGTGCAGTATTCATTACGTAAGACATGCCAATAAAATCGAATATTTCCACTGTAGACATGGAAATGAATCTTTTTTTCTCAAATAGTATTGCAGATTTTAAGACTCCCTACTATGCTTGTTATATGACAATGTGTCAAATTTAGTAAAATTAGATTCTCTAATACGCGAGAAGGCCTTCAGGTGTACCCCTACATCCCTTAAAAAAGGTAAATGAAGACAAGAAACGCTAACATCTTTGCCCATCAAAATGGCGAGACTCGTGTGCGTGTGAGTGTGTGTGTGTGTGTGTGTGTGTGTGTGTGTGTGTGTGAGAGAGAGAGTGAATGTGTGTGTGTGTGTGTGTGTGTGTGTGTGTGTGTATGTATGTATGTGTGTATGTGTGTGTGAAAGAGAGTATAATATACTGACCAAAATAAAAAAAGTAACATTTTAAATTGCCCATTTATTCTAAAAGTTATATTTTTCAAAGTTGTTGTATAATCTTATGTAGAAATGTTATCCTACCTGGTATGCAAGTGTCAAAACAAAATGATTTGAACCAATAGAGTTACTTACAGGGGGTCTCAACCTTAGTATGGGTTAAACTATATAATAACATAACAAAAATCTGTATTAACTTTTGGAGTCAGTCAGAGCGGGAATCGCCTGAATTAGCTAGAAAGCAAAAATGACGAACAAGTAGGTGATTCAGATTCTCTACACAAGACAAACCCTGATTAATATAATAAAAAAAATGAGTGCCAAGGTGGTGGAATCAGGCTCTCGTCAATTTTTGGGCATACAGATTTGATGGTATCATCTTAAGGCCAGTCCATTTTCCTTGTTTTGGGTGAAAATACTATCCATCTATGTTGAATAGAAGTCGAGATATGTGTGATTGAAGGTCAGGGGTAAAATTAGCGTGAACATGGACGCCAAAGTTGAGTTATTCCTTTAGCTTGAGAGTCAGTGGAAACTGAAAATTTACATCTTTTATGCCTTTAATCAATGTGCCCTTTAATGAGCATGAAAGATGTTGAAACAAAAATTAAAAATTTGATAAAAATTTCCAAACCTGCGGGAAAATGCAAATTTCTTGACTTTCATTATCGTCAAAATAATCAAAGTGAAGAAACTTGCATTTTTCCACAGGTTTATAAATTTTTATCAAATTTTTGTTTTTTAGCTCAAGACCTATCATGTCCATTAGAGAACTTATTTCTGTGTGGATTTTTCTTAAAAACGTTGCTTAAAGGAACAAAAATGTAAATTTTCAGTTATCACGGACTCTTAAGCTAAGAAAATAATTCATCTCTGGCGGCCATGTTCCCAGTAATTTTACCTCTGAAAACAGGTGACCCCCACCGCCTTCATTCGCAAATATTTCGAGTTGTATTTTTTTAAAAAGGATATTTTTTCATTCAAATATAGACAAGTGAACAAGCTTTAAGGTGACACCAATGGCTCTACATGCCCAAAAATTGATTCCACCAGGCTGCCTCACATTTGTATATTTATATAGCGCTCAACCCCGACTTAAGTACAGAGGTGAGGCAGCGTGGTGGAATCAGGCTCTCGTCGAAATAATCAAAGTGAAGAAACTTGCATTTTTCCACAGGTTCGTGAATTTTTATCAAATTTTTTTTTTTTTTTGGCTCAATATCTTTCATGCTCATTAAAGAACTCATTTTTGTGTGGATTTTTCTGAAAAACATTTATTAAAGGCACAAAAAAAGTAAATTTTCAGTTACCATGGACTTTTAAGCTAAGGAAATAACTAATCTTTGGCGGCCATTTGCTCACTGATTTTACCTCTGAAAATAAGTAACCCCCACCTGATTCTTTCGCAAACATCTCGACTTGTATTCAAAATAAATGGATATTCTTTAAAATCCAAATAAAGACAAATGATCACGCTTTAAGATAATACCAATAACTCTACATGCCCTAAAATTGACGAGAGCCTGATTCCACCACGCTGCCTCACAAATGCTCTGAGCGCTTTACAATATAATACATTGTGCAACAGTAACATAAAACGTTATGTTCTTACTAAAAGAAAATCACTTGAAATATTCATCATATTAATTTAAAAACAGAAATGACTTCAGCTGACATTTGAATGAATCAAAAGGTTTGATCTCTCTCAAAGTACTTGGCAAAGCACCCAGATCTTGGGGCCAGGGTATTCAAATGCCCCTTAACCTATTTTTAAAAATTCTATAGATAGTAAAAGAAAAATACAATACTTTGGTCACTTTAAACAACACCAGGCCTTTATGAAAATGTGAGGCAGCGTGGTGGAATCAGGCTCTCGTCAATTTTTGGGCATATTGAGTTATTGGTATCATCCTAAAGCTTGTTCATTTGTCTTGAAAAAATTACCCATCCGTCTTCAGTTGAAGTGGAGATATTTTGGATTGAAGGAGATAGGGTCTCCTGATTTAAGAGGTAATATTAGCGAGAAAATGGTCGCCAAAGCTTTGTAAATTCCAAAGCTTGAGAGTCCATGGAAACTGTAAATTTATATTTTTGAGCATTTAATCAACGTTTTCAGTGAAATCCTCAAGGGAATGTGTTTGTAAATATACATAAAAGGTGTTGAGCCAAGAAACAAAAATTTGATAAAAATTGCCAAGCAGGGAGAAAACTGTGGGTTTTTTCGATTTCAATATTTTGACGACAGCATGATTCCACCACGCGGCCTCACAAATGGTGCTTGAAGGAAGGTGCGGGCTGTAGAGCCAGGAGAAGACAAAGAGTAAAATTCCTCCACTAACGCAGTTAAAAGGGTGCGTCCGTTTTGAGATAGTCTCGAGACCAACTGAACGCGATCTCAAGATGATCTCAATAATTATTATGATCTTAAGGTAATCTTGAGATCACTCGTGACCAAAATCCGGACTGCTCAGTTAAAAATCTCAACAAAACGTGAGATCGATTGAAATCAAAATGATTCTGAAAATTATCTGTCGGATAAAAGATCGGGGTACTCGACGCTGAAAATAAAAGGGGGCCAGAGTCAAATTTGAGCAAATCTGACTTCGGATCTTCTTCATCAGCGTCAAATTCTAGAGTAGGATTTGAAACGAAACAGTGTTATCAAAAGTTAGATGTAGTAATGTTAATAAATTACTTTCTTTGCGTGAACCAGATACCTAGAGAAATCTAGACTACATCTTGGGAGGCGATTATTCTCACATAATATCTATTTATAGCAGATCTGGAAGTGGTGCGTGACTCGTCTTAAAATTGTGTCATGGACAAGAGACCAGACCTATGAATTCATACAGAGATACAAACAGTATGAATTTTTGTGGGGAAAAAATTCTAAAGACTATTCCAATCCAGTTCTAACAGATCGCGCATATAACCATTTAGTTGAATATGTGCAACATTTTGACAAGAATATTTGTCAAAATAGCATAATAATAAAAAATTAATAACTTAAGATGCGCGTTTAGAAAGGAGTATGATAAGGTTAAACGCGGAAAAGTTTCTGGTGCGTGGACTCAAGACATTTACACTCCAAGACTATGGTCTTACGAAGAGCTTTTGTTCATAACAGACCAGGATGCCCTGCGATCCTCTGTGTCCAACGTCTTTAAATCACTGCCTTTTTCCATCGGCTACAATGAAGCTACATTTGAGGTAAATAATAATATAATAAGCCAGTGATTGCCTTTTTCTCTCTCTGATTCGGGCATGCCTGCCTGACTGTATATATGTGTTTATATGTCTATCAGTCTGTCGATCGTTATCTATAATTATTATCTATCTCATGTATCTATCTGTCTTTCATCTATCTATCTATCTATCAGTCTGTCGATCGTTATCTATAATTATTATCTATCTCATGTATCTATCTGTCTTTCATCTATCTATCTATCTATCTTCTTCTTCTTCTTCTTCTTCTTCTTCTTCTTC
>NW_004797512.1:169658-171296 GCF_000002075.1 Aplysia californica | reverse complement strand
GTAGATCATTTGGGAGTCTGGCTTCGATCATACCTGCTGGGGCCTATCCGAGCTTATAAGGACACAAGACAAAAAATTTTACCCGTTGAGGAATCCAGCTCGGGTCTCGTACGTGCGCCAGCGTAGCACCTAACCGCAACACAGTCGAGGGTTCGGAGATTTGAGCCGCGGGCTTGACTTTGTGTCCTTGGGAAAGACACTTTACGCGAATTTTCCAGACTTCACTCAGGTGGGAATGAGTACCCGGCCATAGACAATGAAAGATCTTGTGAGTATGTTAGTGTTTTAGCGCCTGTAAATGGCTGCTTGCGCTGTATGTTTCCCAGGAAGTTGAGGTTGTTTCAGAATGCTCTCAGGTCTGCTGGAGTAATAGTATAGACTGTGAAGTGCTTAGAGCTTGATTTTGAGCGGGGATTTGCGCAATACAAATGATATCTATTATTATTATTATTACACAACAGACGTGGGTTACTGGCCAGTGAGTGTTAAATATTTTCTTGATAAGTTTATGACACAAGTCCAGCAGTGAAAGGGTTAATGTGTGCGCAGTAAACAAACACCCAGGGCCCTCCTGGGGGTGTGAGTTGTTTCTTGGTGGCGTGAACCTGCGTCACAGAACTTGATCACAACAAATTACCCAAGTTTTTCTTTGACTGGTTGTGTGCAACCATAAAGAGAATTCTCTATATTTAGGGAATTTATTATCTTATCGATATTAAATTACGAATTCTGAGTAAGCTATCAGAAGTGTTTTATGCCCCTATCAACACATTATAGGTCATTTAGAAAGCAAGATGCCGGATGCGTCGACCCAGACCATCAGGGCCAATGCTGAGTTTTAGAAAAACAACCACCAAAAAAACCCCCACCCCCCCAAAAAAAAAAATATAAAAAATCTAAACACAAACGCAACAAAAACTGCAACATGCCAGAGAACAGATTTTGGAATTGACGCACATGATTTCCTGCCACTGCCCGGAAGTCGTGACGTCTTCTCATCGTGTTACAGCACGGATCCCGTTGTACCTTTGGTGCATTCTTTCTTTCCTACTGGATCTAGGTCTCATCACCATCATCATCATCATCAAGTGCCAGATCTGCGACAGACATCGGATATCATGGTTTTCCATTCATTCCTTTGCTCGGATGCACTCAAAAAAGCTACGTGTCCCTGATCTTTCCCTGATACCCATTTGTTTAGGTTCCCTGAGTATGTTGTTCTGGGCCTACCCCTGCCTCGCTTGCCCTCAATTTTGCCAGTGAGAGCTAGATGTTCAAGACCCTTATGTCTATTCAGATGTCCCAAAAACTGCATTTGTCGTTTCCTGATTAATTTTAACATTGAGCGTCCCACGTGGGCTTCATCTAGATCTAGGTCTATACGAATTATATATGCCTCTCGGTGCCAACAGCCTTTAGCCTTGAACGTTACTTTTTGACGTTTGTGGCCGAGCCTTTTAGCGCTTCGTTGTCGCAATCTGAGGACCTGAGTTCGATTTCCATGTGGGGAATAATATGTTTTCCAGTACTTCAGGTTTTCTACTGGGACGTTATATTTTATTAATCTCAGCACGGTTAGGTACGCTCAATACCAGACGTCTAAATGACCTCAATGATGTCGACGGGGATTAAGGGGGG
>NW_004797512.1:167026-168356 GCF_000002075.1 Aplysia californica | reverse complement strand
GAAGTGAGGGGCAAAACACGGAGGGTTGGGGGGGGGAGATGTCAAAAGGAATGAGGGAGGCGTCAAAAGGAAGTGAGGGGCAAAACACGGAGGGATGGGGGAGGGAGGTGTCAAAAGGAATGAGGGAGGCGTCAAAAGAAAGTCAGGGGCAAAACACGGAGGATTGGGGGGGAGGGGGGAGATGTCAAAAGGACGTGAGTGGCGAAAAAAAAAGAGGAAGGAAGTGGGAACGGGGAACTGTAGAGTCTCGGAAGGAAAAGAAAAAGGGAACGTTTCTTCCAAGCTCCTGTCATACTCATGAGACGATTAACTTTTAAAACATTTTTAAGAGGGGTAAGTGGGAGAGAAAGGTGTGGGAGGGAAGAAAGGTTTTTTTCAAAACGTATTCAAGAAGGAGAAAGGGGAATGGAGCAATCAACGAACTCCTACTTTCGATAGGGTAGAAGTGGGGGGGGGGGGGTTATGGTTGGAATAAATGAAAGGTTCGGGGGTTGCTAAGCGAGCTGTACTCTTCTAGGTCCGAAAGCTTATTAGAGCCTCCTTTTAGTTGGGCTAATTTTGTGACCTGTCTATGATAAGTGTTTCCTTTTTCAACCCTTTTCTTTCTTCCTTCTTCCCTTTTTAAGCTTTTCCTCTTTAAAAATAGAAACATCTCAATGACTACCAAAATAAGAATTCTAAAAAGCTATTTGCGATCAACCCTTCATTATGACTGTGAATTCTGTTCAATAATTACCAAAGACATTTAAAGCAAAATAAAAGCAACATTGGTGTGGTTTCTTATGAGACTGTTGAGAATTTTAGGAAGGAAAGGAAAGGAAATCAAATGAGGTCGTACTTCAAGAAGCTCACTTGGTTCTCTCGATAATAATTTTTAAAAAGCACTTAGGAAGCAATGCAGTCTCTGGGATACTTAAATGGACATAACGTCCTTAGCATTTTTCTCTCCCTGGTTCAATTACAGACGAACGAGACAGAGATAGACCCAGAACAACATTTTTGAAAAGCCTAAAGAGATGGTTGATGGGAAATAACAGTTTAATAGATTTTTAGAGCATACGAGCAAAGGAATGAACGGAGAACCATGGTCGCCGATGTCTTGTTTGTTTTTGTAAAGTGTTTTACGGCGATCGCAACTGCATAAGGTCATATGAGCGCGCGGACACACCTAATATTTTCAGTTGGTAGGACAATTTGAATTTTCCTCGTGTGGCGGCTGAAGCCAATTCTAATCGATGTTAGACCACCAAGGGATCTTTAACGTGCGCAACTTGCACACGGGCCCTCCGAGATTTTTCGCCCTTGTCCGAGAAGGCTAGGTGTAGATCTT
>NW_004797512.1:162718-165721 GCF_000002075.1 Aplysia californica | reverse complement strand
TCAGAAAAATCCACGTAGAAATGAATTCTTTAAAGAGCATGAAAGGTGTTGTGCCAAAAAACAAAAATTTGATAAAAATTTATTATTATTTTGACATGAGCCTGATTCCACCACGCTGCCTCACAATCTGATATGGAAGTTAAATTCGGAGGACCCGAAGATAAGTGTAAATTATTTCAAGAGGCGTTTAACGTAAACCACTCTTTGCAACTACCAAGAACACAAGAAACAAAATGTGAGGTAGTGTGGTGAAATCAGGCGCTCGTCAAAATAATGAAATAGAAGAAAAAGGCATTTTTCCACCAGTAGCACAATTTTTCTCGAACTTTGGGTTTTGGCTCACAACCTTTTATGTCCATTTAAAACACATTTCCTTGTGGGTTTTACTGAAAAACGCTGATTAAAGGAACAAAAAATTGATTTTCAGTTTTCAAGTGGCAATTTTCTCGTTAATTTTACCTATGAAACCAGGCGACCCTCACATCCTTCAATGTCGAATATCTAGACTTCTTTCCAAGGTAGATTGGTACTTTTTCCACCCAAAACAAGGCAAATTAAAAAGCTTTAAGCTGACACCATTAACTCAACTTGCCCAAAAACTGACGAGCGCCTGATTCCACGGCGTTGTGACACAGATACGCTAGCGTCAGCAAGGCAACAACAGCCACGGGAATACAAAATGATATGTGAGGCAGCGTGGAGGAATCAGGCTCTCGTCAATTTTTGGGCATGTAGAGTTATTGGTATCATCCTAAAGCTTCTTATTTTGTTTTTATTAGGATGAAAAAATATCCATTTATCTTGAATACAAGTCGAGATATTTGCAAATGAAGGGGGTGGGGGTCACATGTTTCAGATGTAAAATTAGTGAGAAAATGACCGCCAAAGATTAGTTATTTCCTTAGCTTTAGAGTCCGTGGTAACTGAAGATTTATTTCCTTGTTTGTGCCTTCAATCAACATTTTCAAGAAACATCCCTAGAGAAATGAGTTCTTTAAAGGGCATGAAAGGTGTTGGGCAAAAAAACAAAAATTTGATAAAAATTCTCAAACCTGCGGGAAAATGCAAGTTTCTTCACTTTGATTATTTTTGACGAGAGCCTGATTCCACCACGCTGCCTCACATATTGTTGCCATCTACTTTGCCCATAAAAGCTAACAGAAATAATTTTCTTTGCCAAAAAGTCTCTGAAAAAAAAGAGAAAATTGTATCTGTGGTTGGTGGTTGATGTTGTGATTTGTTCCTTTCTTTGTTATCGAGCATCTATCGTCGTTATCCTTCCAACTTCTTTTCTTTGTTTTTTACTCTTTAATATCATTTTAAAAAATATAGCTTTATATTTGTGTTTATAGTGCCGTTAAACTCTTGCTAGAACTTTTTTAAGAATCTGGTAGAAACAGGAATTGACATAAAGACCTTGAACACCTATCTCTTACTGGTAAGATTGAAGGCAAACGAGGCAAGGGCAAACCAATAGGGCAAACCCAGAGCAATAGGCTTGGAAAATCTTACTATAAATATAGGTGCCTGGTGTGGAAAGATCAAAACCATATGTGAGGCAGCGTGGTGGAATCAGGATCGTCAAAATACTAAACGTGAAGAAACTTGCATTTTTCCGCAGGTTTGTGAATTTTTATCCAATTGGCTCAAGCTCATTAAAGAACTCATTTCTGTGTGAATTTTTCTGAAAAACATTGATTAAAGACACAAAAAAGTAAATTTTCAGTTACCACGGACTCTTAAGCTAAGGAAATAACTAATCTTTGGTGGCCATTCTAATTCTACTAATATCACTAATTCTACCTCTGAAAACAGCTGACCCCCAGCTCCTTCAATTGCAAATATCTCGACTCATATTCAAGATAAATGGATATTTCTTTCATCGAAAAAAAGGCAAGTGAAAAAACTTTAAGATGATACCAATAACTCTACAAGCCCCAAAATTGACGAGAGCCTGATTCCACCACGCTGTCTCACATTATTGTTTTTTGTCTTCTTTCATATAACATCCGAGCATGGCAAAGAAATGAGTGTGAACCATGAATGCTGGTGTCTGTTGCAGATTTGGTATGTTTTGATTGATTAATTGAATGATTGAATGATTGATTGATTGATCGATCGATTGGTCGGTCGGTCGGTCGGTCTGTTGGTTGGTTGGTTTGGTTGGTTGGTTGGTTGGCAGGTTTAGAAAGCTCAACGTTGATCAATATTTTATGTCCAAGTCATTAAGAGTAAACCGACAACAAGAAGGTCAAGAATTTCCAAACAAGTGGACGTGAGACAGATGGGACAGGAATCATCGCCGTTGCCAGCCCGTCACCTGTGGGCTGTGCTGTGGAAGGGAGGTAACTAGGGGAGATAGCGGTGACTTGGTAATTAATACTGGTGGGTGGTGGGGATCACCCGAGAAGTCGCAAGTATGATTAAAATGTCCCGCAAGGGAATACATTTTTATTTAGGTGTGTGATACGAGATTGTTAGCCTCTTGAAAGTGGCAAAAGTTGGCACTGGTTATTAAAAGTTTGAAAGGCACTGTGTTAGATTTACATTTTGATTTAAGGCATTGATCGGCAGTATGTCCATTATCAAATTAGTGTTCGGTTCTGAGTCGCTCAAGACTGTCGTCAAATGGGGAAACAGTTGCCCACATCACCTTAAGGGCAGAACTCACGAGTACAATTCCTGAGTGGTGAAGGTATGATGTATAAAGCTTTCCTGTCCCCTGGGATGACGGACAGCTTGTGGAATACGGAGTCTGAAATAGCTGATTTGAGTCCGTGGGAGCGTCAGACGTTTAGAAGCATTACGAGCATCATGCTTGATCGAGGGTCGTTCTGTGCTCGCTTACATTTCTTGTGATCTGTAGAGTATATTATATATGTGTGTGTGTGTGTGTGTGTGTGTGCGTGTGTGTGTGTGTGCATGTGTGTGTATGCGTGTGTGTATGTGAGTGTAAGTGAGAGAGAGAGAGAGAGAGAGAAAGAGAGAGAGAGAGAGAGAGAG
>NW_004797512.1:160494-161827 GCF_000002075.1 Aplysia californica | reverse complement strand
AAAGAGAGAGAGAGAGAGAGAGAGAGAGAGAGAGACAGAGACAGAGACAGAGACAGAGACAGAGACAGAGACACACACAGACAAAACAGTCACACATACAGACACGCACAAAGACAGACAGACAGACAGAGACAGAGACGGACGACACACAGACACACACACAGACAGACAGACAGACAGACAGACAGACAGACAGACAGACAGACAGACAGTGATGGAAAACAGCAGTGAGAATATGTATGCGTTTATCAGTGCCCCCCCCCTCCTGTGGACGTTAACAATCGTATGTTGCAGCCAAAGTTGGGGAACGGGTATCTTGAAGTTCAACGAATTAAGAATCGATATCGACCCAGCCATTTATCTCTTCCTGTCTTGTATTACCAATTTATATGACGTCTTCGCATATTTTGTTTGGCGGCCAACATCAAAGGCACAGAAGGAAAAAAAACAATATGTGAGTCAGCGTGGTGGAATCAGGCTCTCGTCAATTTTGGGGCACATAGAGTTATTGGTATCATCTTAAAGCTTGTTCCCTGTCTTTATTTGGTTGAAAAAAATATCCGTTTATCTTGAATAGAAGTTGAGATATTTGTGAATGAAGAATGTGGGGGTCACCTATTTTCAGAGGTAAAATTAGTGAGAAAATGGCCTCAAAGATTAGTTATTCCCTTAAGTTAAGGGTCCGTGGTAACTGAAAATTTACAATTTGTGTGCGTTTAATCAACGTTTTTCAGAAAATCCTCCCAGAAATGAGTTCTTTAATGGGCATGAAAGGTGTTGAGTCAAAAAACAAAAATTTGATAAAAATTCACAAAACCGGCGGAAAAATTTCCTCATTTTGATTATTTTGACGAGAGCCTGATTCCACCACGCTGCCTCACTTATGTCCTCTTGTCCCCAGCACAAGCTGCTCGTTCCCACGGGCAGACAACCGTGTTCTGCACTCCTCAAGCACAGATGTAAAGCACTTTTTCTTAACTCCCTTGGCAAATCTTCCGCCGGAAGCCGGTCATTCTTTGCAAGGTGCCATTTTATTGTCTCTGAAATATTCATTTGTTTGTTCAACGTTTCCTGAATCATTGGAATATTTTTGCTCTTTTATTGTTTTTGGTTTTGTTGTTTGTTTGTTTTTGCTTTCAGAGATAGATAAGTTCAGGTGCTCTAGAGAAATTATTTTTCTCTTTGCTGTTTTTTGTTTGTTACTTTAGTTGTTTTTTTGTATACGTGGGTGGTTTGTTGTTGTGTGTGCTTGAGTTTGTCTATGTGTGTGTGTGTGTGTGTGTGTCTATGTGTCTATGTGTGTGTGCGTGTGTGTGTGTGTGTGTGTGTCTGT
>NW_004797512.1:157025-159017 GCF_000002075.1 Aplysia californica | reverse complement strand
TGTGTGTGTGTGTGCTTGTGTGTGTGAGGAGGGGGGTGAGGGGGTAATACGAAATTCCAGCAGAAAGACTTACATACTCGGGAATTGAATTTGAGTTTCCTACGTGCAACAGAAAAGCGCCTGGCCGCTACACCACGGACAAAAATTAAGTATATATGTTTTGCAAGGGCGCACACATGCACACAGTTACGTAGATACATAGATAAATTAATAAATACTCAATGTCACAAACGTTGTCAATCCACACAAATGTGTTGGTCGCTTTCTGACGAGTCCTTTTTTGAGCCAGGTTACCGTATACTCTTGTTGCTCACAGTGAATCAACCCTACAAACAATGATGGACCGCCATTCAACAGCATGCAAGATCTTTAGTTTGGTCATCAGTGTTAAGAAAACAGTAATCCTTTCTCAAGAGGGTGCAGAGAAGAGCCCTATAATGGCAAAACAACAAGGAACTTGGGACAGTGGACAAGTTCTTTACCTGGTGTCTACCATCAGCTCTACAACATTATTTGATTATGAGATCAACACCAGGATAGGGAAAGCAGCAACAACTTTTGGAAGGCTGACCAAACAAGCATGGGAAAACAAAAGATAAACCATCAAAACAAAGATCAAGATTCACGAATAATGTGTCCTCAACACACTCCTTTATGGATCTGAAATATGGACAAGAAATGCGCCTCGACATTTTCCGCCTCAGATGCTGCCGCAAGATATTAGGCATTTCGTGGCATGACAAGACTACAAATGTTGAAGTGTTGGCACGGGCAAACCTCCAGAGCATGACAACTATCCTGTGTTTAAAAAGATTGAGATGGCAGGGCCATGTCAAGAGAATGGACCACAACCGAATTCTGAAACACCTTCTCTATGGAGAACTTGCACAGGGAAAGAGACCGAGAGGAAGACCAAAACTGAGGTACAAAGACACCTGCAAAAACAGCTTATCTAAGCTTGGTGTAGATGTTAGCATCTGGGAAGAAATACCTGAGGACAGGAAAACATGGAGGAAAATGATAAAGGAAAGAATTATAATGCTAGAGAGCAGCCTTAGAAAAAGCCAGGCTGAGAAGCGCCAACGACGAAAGGAAAACAGAGGAAATAAAGAGCTTTAATCGACGTCACTGACATGCAAGCACTGCGACAGAATCTGAGCTTCAAACATAGGAAGAATTAGTAATGAACGAAGCTGCATGAAGACAACCTTGAGATAAATTGACCGTCTGTATAGACGAAAAGAGCCGTACATATTATATTGCCTGGTTTCAGAGGTGATAATCGTAAAATATATAGGCTATTTACAGTATGCAATGCATTTCCATTCCATTAATGTTGGTGCACGTAACAGCTCCCGCAAAACCACTCTTTTTGATTTCACAGAATTTTGCTAAGTCGGATTTTTAAGGTTAGATTTGAGTGAGAATATCTTAGGAAACTTTTATAGTAGATAATTTTAAAAAAAACTAGTTTAATGTGTCAGATGATGCAGAATTTATTTAGCTTCAAATCGGTATGCTGTTTGAGTGAGTAGTGCTTGGACTTAACAAGACAGTAGGTTGAATACATTTTTCAAGACTCTTTTGTACGATATATACATATATATAGTATTGTTGTTATTATTAATTTGATGAAATAAAAGCACAATGCATTTACGAAAGAGAATATTACAATTCTAAAGCTGCATGGAATAATTAAGGGTTAAGATGACTTGTATCTTCTGCTATGATCAGTGAGAGCAGTTCTGGCAGAGTGAAGTTTGCCACTTTGTGAGCACTTAAAAGATGTACGTCCACGCTTCTACTTGTGGATGCACGCAGCTTACATACAGGTTTTGTCTAATTCGTGATGTCTTACAATAATGACTTACTGCCCACTGTGACCGCTGCCCCCTCAGTGGGTCTGTTGGGAGCTAGTGAAGTCCTTCAGAGAAGTTTTCAGAATGTCTTTGTTGCACTTTTTTTGAGGGGGGGTCTTTTTTATTTTTTTTC
>NW_004797512.1:152685-155262 GCF_000002075.1 Aplysia californica | reverse complement strand
GGGTTCTGTTAACGTCAGGTATCAGATGCAACAGCCTGCTTAAATTAATGAAATGTATGTCTTCCATTTTGTTTTACATTCTAAAGAAAGAATTTATGACGATGTGTATCCACCACGACCGGAGTAAGTGGTGAAGCTGTTAAAGTACCAAGCTGTCGCACACAAGAGGCTCGGGTTTGATTCCATAATGGGGTGAACTTATCGGCGCATTGAAAGAAACAAGAAAGAAATAACATGTGAGGCAGCGTGGTGGAATCAGGCTCTCGTAAAAAATAATCAAAGTGAAGAAACTTGTATTTTTCCGCAGGTTTGTGAATTTTTATCATTTTTTTTTTGTTTTTTGCTCAACACTTTTCATGCCCATTAAAGAACTCATTTCTGTATGGATGTTTCTTGAAAATGTTGATTAAAGGCACACAAAAAATATATAAACAATTCAGTTACCGAGGACTCTAAAGCTAAGGAAATAACTAATCTTTGGCGGTCATTTTCTCACTAATTTTACCTCTGAAAACATGTGACCCCCACCTCCTTCATTCGCAAATATCTCGACTTGTATTCAAGATAAATGGATATTTTTTCATCCTAATAAAAACAAAAGAACAAGCTTTTAGATGATGATAATAACTTTGCATGCCCAAAAATTGACGAGAGCCTGATTCCACCACGCTGCCTCACATATAATCTTCCTTATTCATGCACATGTTCTTTTCATTTCTGTTTTCTTTATCCTGAACTTAAATGACGGGTGCCAACATTCATGCTTTATCATAATAAGAAGAGTCCTTGGGGAAAACGGGCATAGTCACGAACAGGAAGTTGTGAGGGTGTCAATTTTAAAAGATTGTGGACTGATAATTTTATAGAATTTGTTTGATTGTTGGTTTATTTTAATGTTTGTTGAATCGGAAATTAACAACAATAATTAGCCAGCAGTTCAACAGAAGTACAGTAATGAGTCAACAAGCGTTCAGAATTGATTTCCTCACTATCTTCAGTTTGTGACTATTCCTGTGTTTCACATGAACGACTCATAATATGCAAATTCGTGTTTCTGATTTCTGTATGATGGTTGGAAGTGTGTCAAAACGTCGCCTTTGCTTGATTCCTGGTCGGACATTGCATGTGCTCGCACCTTACTTGAAGACTGAAATTTGTAAATAGGAGAAGAATTGTCACCGCGCTTTGAAGAACTAAGGGACAGAACACATTTGTGAGGCAGCGTGGTAGAATCAGTCTCTCGTCAAAATAATGAAATCGAAGAAAACCGCAGTTTTCTCCCAGCTTAGCACTTTTTATCAATTTTTTGTTGCTGCTCAACACCTTTTATATCCTTTTACAAATATATTCCTTTGAGGATTTCACCGAATACGTTGATTAAAGGCACAAAATAGAAATCTACAGTTTCCATTGACTCTCCTTGGAATTAACCAAGATTTGGCCGCCATTTTCTCGCTAATTTTACCTCTTAAACCAGGTGACACCCACTTTCTTCAATCCAAAATATCTCTACTTCCATTGAAGATGGATGTGTAATTTTTTCATTGGAAGCAACACAATTGAACAAGCTTTAAGATGATACCAATAACTCGATATGCACAAAAATTGACGAGAGCCTGATTCCACCACGCTGCCTCACCTTTAAACACTTATATCGTGTCAAATGATGGGGGAAAATAGCTAGACAAATAGACTACATATAAAGCTTCGTGTCACTACATCACATAGCTAGTGTGTCACCCTGATGGCCGGAAGAGAACAAGACCTGGAATAATGGAGAAGACTTATCAATCTACCTAATGTGCTGACATGACAAGTGACGTCAGTTAGTTCGTTAGTAAATAAGTTAGTTAGTTACTTAGTTAGTTAGTAAATAAGTTAGTTAGTTACTTAGTTAGTTCGTTAGTAGGTTAGTTAGTGAATTTGTCAGTTAGTTAGTAAGTAAGTTAGTTCGTTCGTTCGTTAGTTAATGAGTTACTTATTTAGTTAGTTATTTAGCTAGTTAGTTAGTTGATTAGTTAGTTAATTAGACAGTTTGTAGGTTAGTTTGTCGCTGGTTCTCTAGGCTTGCCATGTCGTTTGAACTCCTGATTTCAGAATCTGAAAAGCAGTTTTTATCTTTTAAGCTATCCTCAGGAAAGTGTAAAGTTTCAGCACCTAAAAAGCAGCACAGAGACACCCTGAAAATGACTGAAGGATTTCAGCATTATTCCCGATACACGGGAGAGGCTTACTTCTGACAGACCCAGGTGGAGAGCAAAAGTCGCTGTGTGCAGCTAGTCAGTATAGGTTTAACGAATCAGAAATACTGAAGTAAAGAGAGAAGCCGTCAAGCTGCGCACATCCATGAGTAGAAATGAAGTTTTTAAATGCTCGAAATAAGGTAAATAATCTCTTCCAGAATTGCTCTCATTTGCCACAGATGAAGCCACACTACATCTGAAGAGTTATTTATTCTGTTTCGCTTCGATAAATATTTATTCCCCTTCCCACCGTTAGACGTTGATGGGCGATCTCTTCCTCTTCTTCTTCTTCTTCTTTTTCTTCTTCTTCTTCTTCTTCTTTTTCTTCTTCTTC
>NW_004797512.1:149935-151543 GCF_000002075.1 Aplysia californica | reverse complement strand
AGGGGGCGTATCTTCAATCCAATAGACTCTAATGGGCAGTTGAAAACAGACCCTCGGTGTGGGATTGAAGTCATCCAAAAAATCCAAATCGTCCAACTGTATCCATGGGGTCCACTGTACGCCGAGACAGACACTTGTATTATGACAACTTTGTGTCCATAACCGGGCATTCTCACGGCCACGGCTCTTTGCCCTCTATATATAATTCGCTGTACTGGTGAGTACCATGGGCGCATGAACGAAGGGAAAACCCCAGTCTAGCTGTAGTCGAGCGTGCTTGCGACTGTTTCCTTCCTTACCCTTCACCTGCTTTCAAATACATAGGTATAATCATATTGTATACTGAATGGTGAAACTGACACTGAATTATGTCAAAGTGCAGACTTGAATATCATGCCACAAGTCAAATAGTGTGTACTTGTACAATGTGTGGACAGAATGCACAGACTTGTGACGTGGTGGGTGGCTGCTAGAATATTTGTGAGGCAGCGTGGTGGAATCAGGCTCTCGTCAAAAATAATCAAAGTGAAGAAACATGCATTTTTCCGCAGGTTTGTGAATTTTTATCCATTTTTTGTTTTTTTGCTCACCATTTTTCATGCCCATTATAGAACTCATTTCTGTGTGGATGTTTCTTGAAAATGTTGATTAAAGGCACAAACAAAAAAGTAAATTTTCAGTTACCGAGGACTCTAAAGTTTAAGAAATAGCTAATCTTTAGCCGTAATTTTCTCACTAATTTTACCTCTGAAAACATGTGACCCCCACCTCCTGCATTTGCAAATATCTCGACTTGTATTCAAGATAAACGGATATTTTTCATCCTAATAAAAACAAAAGAACAAGCTTTAAGATGATACCAATAACTCTACATGCACAAAAAATGACGAGAGCCTGATTCCACCACGCTGCCTCACATTTATCATGTTCAGAGGTCTTCGAACCATCCAAATAATACATAGGCCTACTTACATCGTCTTCGTTAACGATATGCATTCATTGTACCATTGTCTATAGGTCTACAATGTTTTTGAACGGATTACTTATGGAAAATTACTGAAATTATGGCAACTCCCCTTCGACGCAGTACTCTTATGTAAATGGAGGGATTCACCCTTCACTGTATGTCTGGAAAAGATCTGAGTTCAGTAAACGAATACCACTGATAACCCTGCCAAATCTATCCAAGTTCAGAAACGGCCAACTTAGAATATGACGCAGACTCCTCTGAATTGTAACTCTTGTTAATATCCAGTTGGCCAAAAGTTACATCAGCTAACAAACGAAGGCAACTCCCCAGAGAGATCCCAGAACTCAATTAGAGCAGACAAAACCACCTACTTGGAGGGGCACGTGGCTTCGGTCAACAGATACACCCGCGTCTAATGTTCTATACTCTGTGTGCCCTGTGAGGTTCTCGTGGGTCACAGGGGGAGGTCCCCGTTTTCTGATTGGCCACAGGGTGAGGTCCCTGAGTTCTGATTCGCCCGCCAGAGAGGGACATTAACTCCTGTCTTGCTGGCGTTCCAGGAGGGATTTCTGGGTAATCCTATAGTACAAGGTCACTCCGTGGAGTTTGAATAGATAAGGTTCTGTTTTTCATATATA
>NW_004797512.1:144548-147427 GCF_000002075.1 Aplysia californica | reverse complement strand
AATCTTTGGTAGCCATTTTCTCACTAATGTTAACTCTGAAAACAGGTGACCCCCATCTCCTTCACTTGCAACTATCTCGACTTGTATTCAAGATAAAATTGATATTTTTTTCACCCGAATAAAGACAAGTGAACAAGCTTTAAGATGATACCAATAACTTTACATGCCCAGAAATTGACGAGAGCCTGATTCCACCACGCTGGCTCACATTTTCACGCACTCCATGCATGCCTTGAGTTCTTACTTTTGAGAAACGAAACGATTTCGCAGATGCGACATCAAAATCTGCCTCTCTTGAACTGGACTGGTCACTCGAGACTGTCCATTCCGGACTTTCCAATTGTGCTAAAATCGTTGTATAAGTCGGGAACAATACAAGCACTGTAATTTAGCGGTATTGTTGCTTCTCAAACAGATTTTCCGTCACCAACAAGGCGGAAGCGAAAGTTGCGATCAGCTTCGCTAAATTGAGGAGTCTTGTAATGAATGAAACTATTTTAAAAAAAATTTTTTTTTAAGGGTTTTTGTTTGAGAAGAGCTATGGGTCATCTTCCAGGTAAATAAATTTGTATTCTTTAATAATTTAGCAATTAAGGAACAAGCGTAGTTTACTGTATTGTGATGAAAAGTACCCATTATGGAAATACCAAACATCATGTATGGGTGTATGGAAGAACAACAGCTCACTTGTGTCTCCAAACATCATGAAGATCGGAGCTTATTTGGCTTTTTTAATAACTTTTTGAAAGCGTTGCGTATTTAATGGCGTTCAGTATATAAAATATTATATTATATATATTTTCAAATTATACATACATATCTATCTATCCATCTGTCTATCTATTTGTCTATCTATCAATCTATACATGAATATATATATATATCATAATATATGTATCAGTGTATATAATTATGTAACTTAAACATTTTAAATTGTCCAAGACGGTCACACGCTGTTTGAGAGAAAAGTGGTTGACTTAGACAGGTGGAATGTTGAATAGTACCCCTATCATCGGCATGCATAATATGGAAACAATAAAAAAAAAGAAATCTTTGCTTTCGAAAGAATAAGGAAATACGAACATATTTTAAAAGCAGACTGATGAAAAAAATTAGCAGAAAAAGAAAAAAAAAGAGGATTGTTACAGAAATGTTACGATCGAAAGACGTGCATGGAGTAATTTCTGCTGTGTTGTGCGTAGGCAAACTGTGGGAGACATTCTGAAGGATATCTATCTACTTCACTAGCAGGATCGCTTTGGGCTGCAGTGCTATCTGTGGGAAGAAAGATGAAAGAATACCGCTGATGAGACTGGGTTGTTGTTTCTTTTCTTTTTTTGGGGGGGGGGTTCTTTAGATTTTTTCAAATGTTCTGTGTTTTATGTGCGTAGCTCTGAAAAACAGACTCTCTCTCTCTTTCTCTCTCTCTCTCTCTCTCTCTCTCTCTCTCTCTCTCTCTCTCTCTCTCTCTCTTTCTCTCTCTCTCCCTCTCTCTCTCTCTCTCTCACACACATACACACACACACAAACACACACACACACACAAACACATACACCTACACACACACACATGCACACACACATACACATGCGCACACCCATACACACACATAAGAGAGCTCTCTCTCTCTCTCTCTCCCTTTCTCTTTCTCTCTCTGTCTCTCTCTCACTCTCTCTTTCTCTTTTTGCCTTTTTCTTTACTTCAGTCTCTCTTTGTTCCCTATTTCACTCCCCCTTTCTCTCTCTTTCTCTTTATCTATCTATCTATCTATCTGTCTATCTATCTGTCTATCTATCTATCTATCTATCTATCTATCTATATATCTATCTATCTATTTATCTCTCATTCCTGACCCACGTGTATTCTACGCCCCTCTCCCTCTTCTCTCTCTCTCTCTGTCTCTCTCTCCCTCTCTCTCTGTCTGTCTCTGTCTCTCTCTTTCTTTCTTTCTCTGTCTCTGTCTCTCCCTATCTCTCTCCCTATCTCTCTCCCTATCTCTCTCTCTCTCTCTCTCTCTCTCTCTCTCTCTCTCTCTCTCTCTCTCTCTCTCTACTGCTGCTCAGTTCTTACTTTAGTTTTAGTAAGAGTTTTACAACACTTGCAACGCAATAATTAGATAATATAAGTGCCAAAGATAAGCCTTGTTTCTGGAGAGTAATATACGACGGACGGACGTAGGAGAAATGAAGAATATATACGTGAGGCAGCGTGGTGGAATCAGGTTCTCGTCAAAATAATCAAAGTGAAGAAACTTGCATTTTTCCGCAGGTTTGTGAATTTTTATCAGATTTTTTGTTTTTGGTCTCAACACCTTTCATGCCCATTAAAGAACTCATTTCTGGGTGGACTTTTCTGAAAAAAGTCGATTAATAATGCCCAAAATATGTAAATGTTCAGTTACCATGGACTATAAAGCTAAGGAAATAACTAATCTTTGGCAGCCATTTTCTCACTAATTTTACCTCTGAAAACAGGTGACCCCCACCTCCTTCATTCTTAAATATCTCGACTTGTATTTAAGTTTAAAATATATTTTTTTCATTCAAATAAAGACAAGTGAACAAGCTTTAAGATTATACCAATAACTCTAAATGCCCAGAAATTGACGAGAGCCTGATTCCACCACGCTGCCTCACAATACGTTAGATAGGAACAAACCGCGCCAGAGCACCCTCTGACCACCCAAATAAACCCACCTACACTGCAATTTTCGTTTACATTTCCACTTGACGGAAACGATAGCTTGAACTGCGGCTACAGCAAGGCCATCTAGTGGAATAAAAAGGCTAGGATTGTTGACCGAATTTGTTCAGTCCCAAGAGAACAATATAATGTCTTACTGCTGCACAAGACATTCGCTGGACGCCCAGCCATATTC
>NW_004797512.1:140717-144087 GCF_000002075.1 Aplysia californica | reverse complement strand
GTCGACATTTTCAAAGCATGACGCATCAGTTCGTATTAGGCCTACCACTAAAAGTTGCAACAATTGCGCCATATTGCAAGCTACAGCAGTCTAACTCTAACAAGTCAACAGAAGTCTGCAGATATCATTTTTCACAAATTTTGTTTGCCTGCTGGGATCATGGCTACGTTTAGTAAAGAGCAGAGAGCTTTTTGTACTGAACATTACCTCTCCACAAACTCACCATCCCTGACATTTCGTAAGTTCTGCGCACGGCATCGAGAGAATGCGTAGGTGCCCTCAAGACCTTTGGCGTCATGAGTAGAGAAATTCCGTAAGTTTGGATCTATAGCGAATCAGAACTAAAAAGTTGTTTAAAAAATGACCACTTCAGGTCGAACACACACCATGCGCAGCCCTTTAAACGTCACCAGAGGGCAGATTTTAGTAGCCGAGTCCCATGAGACGTCTGTCCGTAGACGATCTGCAACTAGGACTTTACTACACATCAACAGTCTGCATTCTCACGGCAGATCTTAACCTGCGACTATACCATGTTCATCTTTGCTAGGCCGAGATGGCATAGATCAGAGCATGGCAATGTGTTCATGATTCTTCGATTGTCTTGTAAAGAGGGATCATTTCCTCGATGACATTTGGTTTAGTGCAAAGCCCATTTTACCCTGAGGGATATGTTAACTTTAAAAATGCTGTCTATTGGGCATCCCACTCTATTGTCTCTAGAAGCCACTTCTTAGTGAACATATACAGTGTATGTGGCTTTTAAAACTCATGGTTTAGCAGGTCCTTGTGTTAGGGCGCCACTGAACATTTCGAACGACGCGTTAACAATGTGGCGAGTCCAAAGGAGGGAATGTGGAGCACTGCTTCTAGGAATTTCAGAATGAAATCATTAGGTTTTTAAAACTCTATAAAGGATATTAAATATTGTTTAAATGTCACGAGGATGGAAAATTAATGTCAAAGAGAAAATAAAGAAAAGGGTCAACTAATCTTTTCACGACTTCCTTCACAAGATTCTTAAACATTGGTGAACTTTGCGTTTTTGGGTGCTTTTTTCTTTTAGCCGTTTCCGTTTTCCAAACATGGTTTTTCTTCGTGGATTTTATATCAAACAAATTCCTTTTGAACGAATTATGTGTGTCCAAATTACAACATTCCAGAACAATTTTTGCGCGAGATATTCAGAAAACAAGTTGTAAAGTTGTTGTTTTTTGGATCACCCTGTATATATAAACACATCTTCCTTCTTGTTTTTGACGTGAGAAAAAAATACATGATGACATTGCGCCAGTTCTTTCTGCAAATATTGCAAAACATCTTTGAAACACCTGGTACGTTTGCTCTAGTTCTGTTTGTCCATTTTTCATCACGATCCAACCCCACCTGTTGGTCTACATGCAATTAATTCTCACAGCTGGGGGATGTTATGTAGCCTGGACATTACATTTTCTGATTGCCAGGTCTCAGTACATAAAACTAAATTAATCCGTGGCAGAGTCTATTATAACATAATACGCAGCTGCGCCCCAGGGTTGTGTTCTGCATCCAATATAACCACCTGTACCAAAGATTACCGTAGACACACAAATAGATCACACCGGCAAATGATTTGTGAGGCAGCGTGGAGGAATCAGGCTCTCATCAATTTTTGGGCATGTAGAGTTATTGGTATCATCTTAAAGCTTGTTCACTTGTATTTTTTTGGATGAAAAAAGCTATCCATTTATCTTGGATACAAGTCGAGATATTTGCAAAAGAAGGAGGTGGGGGTCACTTGTTTTTCAGAGGTAAAATTAGTGAGAAATTGGCGGCCAAAGATTAGTTATTTCCTTAGCTTAACAGTCCGTGGTAACTGAAAATTCCCATTTTTTTGCCTTTTAATCAACGTTTTTCAGAAAAATCCTCACAGAAATGAGTTCTTTAATGGGCGTGAAATGTGTTGAGCCAAAAAACACATAGTTGATAAAAATTCACAAACCTGCGGGAAAATGCAAGTTTCTTCACTTTGATTATTTTGACGAGTGCCTGATTCCACCACGCTGCCTCACATTTGTTGATGATACATACGTTAAAACAGACATTTTGTACCGTGCATTTCCAGGAAACGAATTCGTTTTATTTGTAAGTTGTAGCGATAGCTGTCTGAAAGTAAATATGAATAAAAACCAATAAGAAGATTTTTATCTTTACATTAGAGGTTCTGGCCACAATGCTTCAACTTTTAGAAATAAATTTAAATGATCCGACGGGACTGTCGAGATCACCCAAGTATACTGATACGTAAAAATCGCCACAGACAATGATAAACTGTACTGAAACGAGCATACTGACGATGTTGTCGTTAAGCTAATACAAAGAAAAAGTTCTATCATTCTTTTAAAGAAAACCAAATTCTTTCAAAACAAACAAAAATCTAATGGAAACTTTCTGGAAGGTAACAACTAAAAAGCTTCATTGCTTTCGGAATTTCATGACATGGCGGTAATACTTCTAAACCAAAGCAATTTACATTTTGAGAAGCTATACGGAAATCTCAGCAAAATGTATAATAGTTTACTCCGTTCTGCTTTTAAGGAGAAAGACAACCATTGCTGATACCAAACCGGGGACTCTCTTGGCCTAGACGTTAAGGTGTTGGCCTCTCATCCCACGGGTTCGAATCCGGGTAGCGACCGAACAATTTTCTTCTCTAAATTTGTCTCGTTTCACCTCCTTTCCTGCTCTCTAGAAACGTTCTGTCGTCTGCTTTCGTCTCCTCTTTCTGCCCCACCCCCTCACCTCCTTTGCCCCCCTCCTCTGGGCTCCTGATTCTTTCTGCAGCCTTTTTACTGGACATTATTAGCTTCTTCTTACTGCTGTCTTTCAGCCACACCCATGATCTTCTGGTAGAAAAGATCTACACCTAGCCTTCTTGGACAAGGGCGAAAAAGTTCGGAGGGCCCGTGTGCAAGTTGCGCATGTTAAAGGTCCCTTCGTGGTCTAAAATCGATAAGAGTAAGCTTCGGCCGCCTCCCGGGCAAAATTCAAAATTTCCTACCAACTGAAAAAGTTAAATGTGTCCCGCGCGCTCATATGACCATGTGCAGTTGCGAACGCCGTAAAACACTTACAAAAAAACCCAAACACACAAAGAAGTCTGTCAGAGGTAAACGGTTTATTACGAGAAAAGCATAAAGAAGCAGCTGGTACAGAAATTGATTCATATCGTCATTAGTACGAGTCTTTGTCAGGTGTGCGAGAATGACATCGTTTTGAATGTTCATCTTTGTTTATTCTCGTGTGAGCGTCTGTGTGTGAGCGTTAGTATGTTTGTGTATGTGTGTGTGTGTGTGTGTGTGTGTGTGTGTGTGTGTGTGTGTGTGTGTGT
>NW_004797512.1:130156-138567 GCF_000002075.1 Aplysia californica | reverse complement strand
GGGGGGTCTTTCCTGTTACAACCTGAAAAGACTTAATGAAAGCCTTCACTTCTTGTGGCCCTAGGAATCGTACAGTGGCGCCTGCCTTATCAAGTTTAATTACAGCTTTTTTTTTTTGTTCTTGTTGTTTTGGTTTGTTTTTTCCTTTTTCAAAATGCCCTCTACGGGACTTCGACTCGATTTTTGAAAAAACATATTTCTGAGGCAGTGTGGTGGAATCAGGCTCTCGTCAAATTTTGGGCATGTTGAGTTATTGGTATCATCTTAAAGCTTTTTCACTTGTCTTTATTTGGTTGAAAAAAATATCCATTAATCTTGAATACAAGTCGAGATATTTGTGAATGAAGGAGGTGGGATCACCTGTTTTTAGAGGTAAAGTTAGTGAAAAAATGGCCGCCAAAGATCAGTTATCTCCTTAGCTTAAGAGTCCGTGGTAACTGAAAATTTACATTTTTGTGCCATTAATCAACGTTTTTCAGAAAAATCCGCACAGAAATGAGTTCTTTAATAGGAATGAAAGGTGTTGAGCCAAAAAACACAAATTTTGAAGTTTCTTCACTTTGATTATTTTGACGAGAGCCTGATTCCGCCACGCTGCTTCACATTTGTTTAGTTCAAGGAATCATTCCGTCTTTGAGATCATCTGTCAGGTGTCAACTCATGTTCTTAGCTATTGTTTTTTTTAATTCAGATATTTTTACACCCCCATAGACACAAGGTTCATCTTTTAGGAGGCGGGCCAACGAATCTGTCTGTCAGGAGCAGCACGTGCTGAGAAGAATACAATAACATCCCAGCAGAAAGACTGAGATGCTTGACACAGATTTTCTCCCCAACCGGGAATGGAGCCGGGGTCTCCTGTGTGCGACAGGGGAAATGTTAACCACTTCACTTCAAACGTTTGTGGTCACATAGTCCTTCTTTATTCTTATTACAGTGGAACCTGTTGTAACGACCACCTGTCCAAGACAACCCTCTGTACAAACGGCCACTTCCAACTCCCAGCTCACCTCCAAAAGCGGTTCTTTTTTTCTCTACATTATAATGGCACTACAGTCCGCCAGATCCACCTGTCTACAAGGAACACTATCCACCTGTCTACAAGGAACACTATCCACCTGTCTACAAGGAACACTATCCACCTGTCTACAAGGCACACTATCCACCTGTCTACAAGGAACACTATCCACTTGTCTACAAGGAACACTATCCACCTGTCTACAAGGAACACTATCCACCTGTCTACAAAGAACACTATCCACCTGTCTACAAGGAACACTATCCACCTGTCTACGAGGAACACTATCCACCTGTCTACAAGGAACACTAGTGGATCACTACCTTGTTGTGGTTAGAGAGCTTGTGTGCCTCAGTGACCCCAAGAGCTATGCTGGCTGGAGCCAATGCTCCAGGTAGGGCCACCCATGCCAGGCAGGTCGACGGGTAGAGGTCAGACGAAGGGTGATCCACCGGCCCTCCAGGTTTCGGAGGTTCAGCTCAGGGCTAACAACCCAGACTGGTAAAAAGCATATGTTACGGAAACAGCAACAAAGAGAAACCATTTTTCTGTGTGTGATGGACCTTCAGAGTCCCTTGGGACTCGTATGAGCGCTGGCCGTGAAAGCCGCAAGGAAGCTGTTTGCAGGAAGACAAGGAACACTGTTCACGATAATAATAATAATAATAATAATAATAATAATAATAATAATAATAATAATAATAATAATAATAATAATAAAAAATAACATTTGTATAGCGCATATCCCCGCTCAACTGCAGGGTCTATGCGGTTTATACTATATTATTACCCCAGCAGACCACAGAGCACTCCGAAACATTCTCAGCTTCCCGGGGAGCATACAGTGCAAGCAGCTGATTAAGCGCTCAAACACTAACAAACTGACAAGATTTTTCGCTGTCTATAGCCGGGTACCCATTCCCACCTGGGTGAAGTGAGGAAAATTCGTGTAAAGTGCCTTTCCCAAGGACACAACATCGGGCCCCTGACGAGATTCGAACCCACGACCTTACGGTTGCGAGTCCGAGAAGGGTGGCTGTCTTGGACATTTTCCACTGGATATTCTATTTATTCACAGTGAACATTAAATGAAAACACAACTGCACTGTATATCCTTTTCTTTTTCTTTCTCTACATCTTTCTCTATCTGTCTCTGGATTTCCTTCTCTCTCTGCCTGTCACTCTCTATCTCTCTCTCTCTCTCTTTGTCTCTCTCTTTGTCTCTCCTTCTCTCTGTCTCTCTATCTGTCACCCTATCTCCCTTCTCTCTCTCCCTTCTCTCTCTCTCTTCCCCTCTCTCTGCCTCTCCTTCTCTCTGCCTCTCCTTCTAACTCTATCTCTGTATCCCCTGTTCTCTCTCTTTTTCCCCTCTCCCTTTTTCTCTACCATTTCTTCTCTCTCTATATCTCCCATTCTCTCTCTCCCTCCCCCTCCTCTCTCTCTGCCTCTCCTTTTTGTCTCTCTTTCACTCCCCCTCTCTCTCTCTGCCTCTCCCCTCTCTCTCCCTCTCTCTATTTACCTCTCCTTCTCTCTCTGTCTCCCCTTCTCTCTCTCTCTCCCTCTCTCTCCCTCTCTCTCTCTCTCTCTCTGCCTCTCCCTTCTCTAGCCTTCTCTCTCTGCCTCTCCTTCTCTCTCTGTCTCCCCTTCTCTCTCTCCCCCTCTCTCCCTCTCTCTCTGCCTCTTTCCTCTCTCTCCCTCTCTCTCTCTGCCTCTCCTTCTCTCTGCCTCCCCTTCTCTCTCTTCCTCTCTCTCTATCTCTCCCTCTGCCTCTCCTTCTCTCTGCCTCTCTCTCCCTCTCTCTCCCTCTCTCTCTCTGCCTCTCCTTCTCTCTCTCTGTCTCCCCTTCTCTGCCTCTCTCCCTCTCTCTCTCTCTCTCGCACTCCCTATCCCCCTCCCCTTTCGCTCCCAATATCTCTCTCCCTCTCTCCCCCCCCTCTCTCTCTCTCTCTCTCGCTCTCTCTCTCTCTCGTTATACCACTAACGATAACAAAAAAAAACGGGCACAGTGAAGGTTAACGCCCCTTCGAACACAGTTACATAATATTTACAGGGGCGATAATTATGTTGTTTGAACAGCTTATCGATCCCTGCAAAGACGGAGATAATCACAGCCTAAACACAGGACTCCCTCCTGGCTTGCCAAGAAATCTGGTTTGACAAAGCGGAACTGTCAAATCTGTGTCAAATACAACGATATCTGCCTACCGGCCACCTGTCCGTACAAATGACCGCTTAACGCTTCTCCCACTTCGATCCAAGACGACGTGACCTCCTCTCTAAGACAATCACACTTTTCTTTCCTCAATAATTCGTGGCTGTTTTGAACAATTTCGACGGTATCTCCCAAGAGTGTTTTAGTTCTCCAACTTCTTTTCCTTTCCTTTCCTTTGCTAGTGTTGTTTTCGTCTGTCTATTGTACTTCTGCCTTGCACTGTATAAACAATGTCTCTCGTTAGTCGATGTCCTTCCCTTTACTTGAGCGAACAAACAAGTTCTTTAATTCGTTAGAATCGAGCAAACATGCATTCAATGCATTCCACTCAAGAGTACATAATGGAAACAACCTGGGTGCTCCGTTAGCTCAGTTGGTATCATGCTAAACAACGGAGCATTTTTATGGCCATGGTTCAGATCCTCAACGGGGCATTTTTTAACGTTAATTGTTTTAGTGGTATTTAAAGCTCTCCACCAATTTACGAGGGGGGGGGGGGATTCAAAAAGTCTTTGGTCTAATATAAAGGAATAAAGATTGAGCTTTGCAACTTGACACACACACTTTTATTTTCCACAGTGGCTATTTTTACGGTCATGTGGAGAATGTTCTCGGAGCTATTTTTACAGCGAAAAGACAGACACTCTTCCGTCACTGAAATCTCTTTCACTTTCAACCTGCGTCTGCCACTGTCTGCCAATGCCTTACAATCAAGACGCTCAGAGTAGATAAGGGCGTATAGCTTGCAATCCATCTCCCAATCTAGCAGTGTTAGTGATGTCCAAATTGACCTTGCATCAGTTTTGCAGAACGTGGACCATGGTTTTCGCCCAGATAGGGGATCCTACATTGAACCAATACTATACAAAACTGGAGGAGGGCAATGGGTGCGGCGATTCTTTGTATTCACCCAGGAAGTCTTAGAACACACATCTTCTCTCACCTTTATAAACGACTGATTCGGGCACCGCTCAGCAAAAGGTTCAATGTCACCAGGTTCGTGTCCTGGCATTGGTAAACAAGACAACCCAGTGGCACTTCCAGTGATGAAAAGAACATCAGTTATGTAAGTTTATGTAAATTGTTCAAAATAGGATCTAATTACCGTAAAAAAATAGCCCCGAAGACCGTATTTACATGACCGTGAAAATAGCTCCAAGAACCGTCTTTACAGGACCGTAAAAATAGCCACTGCGCTTTTTTTTCTACATAGTCACCATGATAAAAAGAAGGGAAAAACCCCACAAAAGCCTGACAATGCGAGCCTTAATAAGAAGTCTTGAATTCAGGGAAATGATAATACAGAAGGAGCTAGACCAAAAGGCAGAAGGTGCTCGGAAAGTCCAAAGAAAATTGGACATCGTGGAAAAGAGAGAAGCCAAAGCACATTAACAGGAAGAGAGGAAGGCAAAGAGAGGAGAAAGAAAGAAACTTCAAGAAGAAAGGAAAAGAAAAAAAGAGAAAAAAGAGGAATAGAAATTCACTTGAGGAAGGAAGAACGTACGTGAAGGATGGAAGAGAAAAAGAAATCAAAAGAAAAGCCCAGAAGAAATCAACATTGTCAAAGAAGAAAGGGCAAAGAAACAACCCTGAGTCAGATAGTTCTTCAAGTGTAGATGCCAGTGAAATGATTTTGGATGACAACAGCTTGGATGAAGTTGAGCAAGGTCTAGTTTGTTTCCCTGACGACAGTGAAACAGAAGAAGAAACAGAAGAAGAAACAGAAGAAGAAACAGAAGAAGAAACAGAAGAAGAAACAGAAGAAGAAACAGAAGAAGAAAACTTCATGTCACGCGCCGGAAATTCTGGAATAGAAGTAAATCCCCGAGAAAAAGACATTGCATTGACAGTGAAGAGGCTAGACCTATTGCTAACACTAACAGTAGCACTAACAATAATGAATACAACACCACAGATATTATGTTGAATTAATTTCTGAGGTCAACGCAACCAGATGGGATAAATGATACCCGTAATATAATGTGGATTTATCAGGCTGACGACCAAATTATTTGAATTCAACTTTGTTGAATTAAGAGATGATGTTCTGTTCATCATTACTTTGCTTTTTATCATCATCATCATTATTTTTTCCATTCTCTCGCGCTGGCTGTACTTCTCCCTCATCTCTCTCTCTCTCTGTCTGTCTGTCTGTCTCTCTCTCTCTCTCTCTCTCTCTCTCTCTCTCTCTCTCTCTCTCTCTCTGTCTGTCTCTCTGTCTCTCTCTCTCTCTCTCTGTCTCTCTCTCTCTCTCTCTCTCTCTCTCTGTCTCTGAAACTGCCTTCTCTTCACCTTCTCGGAAATGAAATTAAAGAACAGCACAAGTTCACGTTTTTAAGATATCACATGTATAAAACTTAAGTCAAAGCTCGACCTAGACTGACAGACGACTTTATCAAGACCTAAAAATCTCTCGTATGCCATGGAAGTACGTGCACGAGTGTCTAATGAGAGTACAATCATGTCTGTCCCTTTCAAAACTTATTACATGAGTAGTGGTCCACTCAGGTCGCAATCTTGGCCGCGGTCAGGTCACGTGTTCGCGTTCAGGTCACGTGAGCGGGCTCAAGTCACATCCATTATCAAGTGAGGCTGAGAGGCTACTGGTGACCCGACCACGGCCTAAAGGTGAACCGAAAAACCCTAGTAGAACTGTAAATAGAAGCAATATTGTGAGGAGACCAGAAAACCAAATGGCTGCAGTTGCTACGTTTAATCTACAATCAAACAATGAAAGTAGAAAATCCGCTTCCTATCAAGATCTAGAATCCGAATGTGAGGCAGCGTGGTGGAATCAGGCTCTCATCAGTTTTTGGGCATGTAGAGTTATTGGTATTATCTTAAATCTTGTTCACTTGTCTTTATTTAGCTGAAAAAAGTATCCATTTATCGTAAATACTAGTCAAGATATTTACGAAAGAAGGAGGTGGGGGTCACCTGTTTTCAGAGGTAAAATTAGTGAGAAAATGGCCGCCAAAGATTAGTTATTTCCTTTGCTTAAGACTACGTGTTAACTGTAAATTTACATTTTTGTGTGCCTTTAATCAATGTTTTTATGGAAAATCAAGACAGAAATGAGATTTTTAATAGGCATGAAAGGTGTTGAGTAAAAAAACACATAAATTTGATAATTATTCACCAACCTGCGGAAAAATGCAAGTTTCTTCACTTTGATTATTTTGACGAGAGCCTGATTCCACCACGCTGCCTCACAAATGTCACATTTGAGCAACACAGCACTTCTAATAAAACAACAGCAAATTATAAGAATAACAGCATCAGTTATGTAAATTTATGTAAATTGTTCATAATGTGATCTAATGACCGTAGTAAAAATAGCCCCGAAGACCGTCTTTACATGATCGTGAAAATAGCTCCAAGAACCGTCTTTATAGGACCGTAAAAATAGCCACTGCGCTTTTTTTCTACATAGTCACCAGGCAGAGTAACACATTTCTACCACATCTCTTTGACCTTCATAAGTTCTTGAGAGAAAAATGACCCAAAATGGGCCCCTAACTAGTCTTCAACAGCTTCAATGGCGTCCTCGTTGTCATAGAAACTACGTCCTTTGGGTGATTTTTTTAAAGATTAGAAAACAGAAAAAGTCTGGGGGGACTAGTGCCTTTTTATTGCCGGAATTCCCCGAAAATTTGCATGGTGTGTTCCAAAGAAATTGTCTAAACGCTGGCGAAATTCCATTAGTCTACCATGATTCCTTCATACCCAGACGAAAGACTTATTAAACCTCCCTGGTAGCTTGGTCCTATCGAAGATGAACGGAATATTCAGGGCCCCACCTTTTCAATAGCGCTGGGCGGCGAAGTTCCCGGCTATTTAAAGTTTGGAATCGTAGGAATCGACTCCGAACCCAGTTACTTACTTTCCAAAGATGGGATACCTTCCTGTGATTACGTAGTAGCCCGGAACTCCTTTAGGATTTAGGATAACCTTGATTTCGGAACACTATGAAGCATCAATTTTTATTTTTCGGAAATTAATTCTAAAAATAAGAATAAGATTTTACAGATTAAAGTAACTGATAACGTCTGGTTTACGTAAAAAGGAGTCGGAACTTTTCTTTCGTAGCATTGGTCTTTGGAATCGGTTCCCGACTAGATTCTTCGCCCAGCCGTGCTTTTCAATAGCCTCACGGTTTTGAAAGGGAGTCAAACATATACAACAACTGACAAACAAACGTCCGCATGATGTTGGAATTGATTGTTAAGAATATTTAGTCTTTTATGAGAACACTTCAGAATGGAAGTCAGAAGCTTAGCATAATAGCTTTTTCTTTCCTCATACTGGTAGCCCCGTCTATCTAGAACTTTTTCCTACAACATATGTGAGGCAGCGTGGTAGAATAAGGCTCTCGTCAATTTTTGGGCATGTAAAGTTATTGGTATCATCTTAAAGCTTGTTCACCTGTCTTTATTTGGAAGAGAAAAAAATACTAGTCAAGATATTTGAGAAAGAAGGATTTGGGGATAACATGTTTTCAGAGGTAAAATTAGTTAGAAAATGGCAGCAAAGAGTAGTTATTTCTATAGCTTAAGAGTCAATGATAACTGAAAATTAACATTTTTTGTGCCCTTAATCAACGTGTTTCAGAAAAATCCACACTGAAATGAGTTCTTTAATGGGCATGAAAGGTGTTGAGCCAAAAAACAAAAAAACAAAAATGATAAAAATTCACAAACCTGCGGAAAAATGTAAGTTTCTTCACTTTAATTATTTTTGACAAAAGCCTGATTCCACTACGCTGCCTCACATATTATGCAAAGTCGAAAGAAAAAAAAAGATTCATTTATTAAAACATGGCTTTCTAAAAGGATATCTTGATAGTTAGCTCCTCTTATTCACAGTTCTCTTAAGTCATCCTCATCGATGTGCTGTGATAGTAAGAATGCTTTTGTGTTAACGTTAATCTATAAAGCGTATGTACTATCAGAGAGTATTTAATTATATGTACGCATGTTCATTGACGTTTGTGTTTATAATACATTGTGTGCTAAGATAGATGAATTGTAAAGCGCCTAGAACTGTATTGTACAGGGAGGGGTAGGAGCTATAGAAATAACGATGATGATGATGATGATGATGATGATGATGATGATGATGATGATGATGATGATGATGATGATGATGATGATGATGATGATGATGATGATGATGATAATT
>NW_004797512.1:127477-129786 GCF_000002075.1 Aplysia californica | reverse complement strand
AAGAACAACAACAACAACAACAACAACAACAACAACAACAACAACAACAACAACAAAAAGAACAAGATCAGAGTAATTACAATATTTCTAGGCTAAAAAATATATAATTTCTTCATATTTTGTTAGGTTAAGAAAAAGGTTTTTGGCACCTGTAACACAAGTAAAATGTTGTTCCAACATCCGATCCGGACATTGGGGATTGCCTTGTTAGACAACTTCCTGGGCCTTCAGCATATTGTGGTAGGGTGGCCAGTTCCTTTCCATGCCGCCTTTATTTCCCCAACTTGAAGTCAGGTACCCATTACTGCAGGGTGGGCAGGAAGGGGCGAAAAAAATCCGTGTCCGAACCAAAGCTCAAACCAGGACTTTCCGCTTCGGAGACGAGCGCGTAACACAAGTAGGCCATAAATAATGCCTAAGATTAGAGGTTTTGCTTGAGAGTAGCATGCAAAGATAAGGCAGAGAGATAAAAACGATAAATGTTTGATTTTTTTAAAAAACGAATTAATCCAAAATAGCACCCACTATTCACTAACTTTCTTCGTTCGGCTCAAGGACAAAATAACTGTATATGTAAATAATATAATATTTTGTAACTGTTGTAGATGCAACAAAGGGGAAGAAACATTATAACCAACATTAGTCCACATTATGCTGTATATTTTAGTTTTAGTTTAAGTAGAGGTTTTACGGCGCTCGCAACTACATAAGGTCATATGAGCGTCAGAAGATTAGAGGTGTCACAAGAGAGTAACAAACATAAAAAAGAACAAGGGGAGATAAGGACGATAGGAAAGAAGGAGCAAACCACACCAGAACACCTGCCAACCACCCACGCTGTATATTTGGCCTAAATACATCAATCCCCCACACCAACAACAACAAAAAACAAAAACAAAACAAAACAACCCCCACCCCCTACAAGAGAAAAAAAACCCCAACAAACAAGCCCCAAGATAGTACAACGACCCAAAAGGTACATTTATAAAAGGTATTTTTAGTAAATGGGATAATTATCGCATCGTGTTAAAGCATAAAATAACCTGCTTATTTCCCCGTCTGACGGACTGGTTGCTTTGTGGAGCAGGGGGATGTCGCTAAAGGACAACGACCCCTTAAAAAATGGGTTTTCCTCATAATTCTAGCTTTTGTTTTAGATTTGCCATCTTATAACCAACGGTCACCACAGAAAAAGACATTTTTTAAAACTGTTTTTGGACAGAACTTGATTTAGTGTCCACTGGGAAGTGATGCTTATGTAACTGTTCTTGTTAGTTTAAGCTACGATACAACTTTTTTTTTAAATTAAAGGGGTAGAAAGAAAATAAAGGGTTTAAATCACCTCGAGGTTGTTTCGAAAAAAAAAAGGGGAAAAGGGGGAGGGGTGGGATAGAGCAGGAATTCAGCATGATAATTAATTGAGTTTGGGAAATTTGTAACAGCCAAAGCTCTAATTTAAACCCCTCCGACCAATTCATTTAAATGGTATGTTTCTGTAGTTTCGCACTTAGAACTCATTTTTTTTTAGCCAAATGGGACTTTCTGAAGTTTATCATTATTTAACCTTTTAAGTTGATGTAAAGTTGGCTTTTTTTGTTGTTTTTGCTCTTTTGTTTACTTGTCTGTTGTTATGTTTTGTTTCGTTTTTGGTCACTGTCTTATTAACCCAGTAAGAACGAACAATACCATGCAGAATTCCAAGTAAACAAACTCAGAGCCCCCGGGACAGTGCCACTGACTGAAGTGTCTTTAGGCCATTCCCAAAGGTGGGTGGGTGGGGGGAACATTCCTCGTTCAAGCATAGTAGAATTGTAAATGGGCTGACTCATGTCATGCTCATAACTGTGCTTGATCTACAACAGGGAACTGCTACTTTTTCTTTCCTGATCCTTACTATTGTCATTTTCCTCTAATTCTTTTGTATGTTTGTCACTCTCTTGTGACCTGCTATTTCCAGGGTGCTTTGATAGTCGAAGCAGACCGTGTGCTTTTGAAGCTAGAGAGGTGAGCAGTCTAAGTCTGATTCCCTGTAAAGACTTCTCTGTTGACACCCACCCTTTGGCGCTCATATGCAGTTGCGACCGCCGTAAAACCCTCTACTATTTTAAAAAATGTTTTAAAAAAACTGATTTGTGTGGAATGGTTCAAAATGTGCTGTACCATTGTTTGTGGTCTCCCGTCCTATAACAAAATAAAGATAAGATAAGATAAGATAATACTTTATTATCCCCGACGGACATTTTTCTTGGCTGTACAGGACCGTAAAAACACATGCAGGTATACATAAAAATTCTAAATTATATATTACT
>NW_004797512.1:124401-125830 GCF_000002075.1 Aplysia californica | reverse complement strand
ATCATCATCATCATCATCATCATCATCATCATCATCATCATCATCATCATCATTATCATCATCATCATTTTCAACATCATCATCATTATTATCATCATTCATTCATTCATTCATTTAGGGCCAATTTCTGTACAATATAACTCTAAGCGCTTTAAAATACCTTCATCTTAACTCAAAACACAAGTGAATATACATGCACACATAAGAGCTGTAGACTGACGTTAACACATAGGCAGAACTTTATACTGTCAAAGCATTATCTATTTCATTATGCACACCACATCGTGAGTAAAAGAAAGCAATGATTCAGAAGGATTAACTGCAAAGATATTTTGTTTATTTTTAGTAAGGTTTTACGGCACTCGCAACTGCATAAGATCATAAGAGCGCCAAGGGGTGGATGTCAACAGAGAAGTCCAAACGGCGAATCCGGCTTTCTCTGCTCACCTTTTTAGCCTCAACACCTCAAAGTCTGCTTTGACTATCAAGGCACCCCAGAAATAGCAGTCCACGAAAGAGTGACAACATACAAAAGATGTAGAGGAAAAAAGAAGACAGTAAGGATGAGGAAAGAAAAAGCAGCAGTTCCCCTAAGTTGTTCGGTGTAGTGAGAGCATGACATTAATAAATCAGCCCATTTACAATTCTACTGTGCATAAAAACGTGTTGATATCCCCTCTTTGGGAATGGTCTAAAGACGCTTCAGTCTGTAGTATTGCCCGGAGGGAGACACTATCTATGGTGTTATGCACATTACATTATGAGGGGGGAAAAAGCCATGAATCAGAAGGACTAACTGTAAAGATAATATTTTAACTTTCTGTGTAAGAAAGTACTTTGACGAGTATCACTGCCTGACTGCTAGGCTGCTGCATTTCCCCCAAGAGCACACTGCCATACAAATTCGTTTGACTGAGTCGGGTCAGCCACATTTTCCTTCATGGAAAAAGCTACCATTTTATCACAATTTGACTGAATTTCAACTAACTCAACTGTGGTTTTCAAAACAAACTCATTTGTTTTTCAGAGTCGTTTTATGCCAAAGTGGTAGCATTGGCCCCAACTCCAGACGACCGTGTCCGATCGGCAATGAGCAGAGGATCGATCCCTCTCGGCCTGTGGTGTCGCGAGCACTCACAGCATGTACCTCTGGCCCTTTCATTTACCACTGAGGGTACATACTTCAACCCACCCCTTTGACCTTCCATTTCCAATTGGTATATTATAGCCTACATAATTCACCCTTTGCATTTCATTTTTCACTTATATTACATAATTCACCACCCCTCCCCCCTTAGTTTGGCCCTTCCATTTCTCACTTGTAGCACATCACTCAACTCACCCCTTGTCCTCCACTACCACCATTTTCGCATAATTCTACCCACCCCTGTCTTTGATTTCCCACTGACATTACATAATTCTACCCCCC
>NW_004797512.1:120965-124254 GCF_000002075.1 Aplysia californica | reverse complement strand
CCCACCCACCCACCCCTCTTTGCCTTTCGTTTCCCATTTATGTGACATAACTCTACCCACCCTTTGCCTTTCATTTCCCGTTTATATTACATATGTGAGGCAGCGTGGTGGAATCAGGCTCTCGTCAATTTTTGGGCATGTAGAGTTATTGGTATCATTTTAAGCTTGTTCGCTGGTCTTTATTTAGATGAAAAAAGTATCCATTTATCGTGAATACTAGTCGAGATATTTACGAAAGAAGGAGGTGGGGGTCACCTGTTTTCAGAGGTAAAATTAGTGAGAAAATGGCCGCCAAAGATTAGTTATATTTCTTTAGCTTAAGAGTACGTGTTAACTGTAAAATTACATTTTTTGTGCCTTTAATCAACGTTTTACTGAAAAATCAAGACAGAAATGAGATTTTTAATAGGCATGAAAGGTGTTGAGCCAAAAAACATAAATTTGATAAATATTCACCAACCTGCGGAAAAATGCAAGTTTCTTCACTTTGATTATTTAGACGAGAGCCTGATTCCACCACGCTGCCTCACATACTACATATTTCTACAAACCCTACGTCCTTTTCTACCAATTCATGAACAACATCCCAATCCCTTCACCCCCCAACCCCTACCGACGTAAGCGAAACAGAAGAAATCAGGAATAAGAAGACTTGTGGCTTCTGCTACAGCTGAAGAGATTAATAATGACCTTTTGCAGTTGCAAGCGCCGTAAAACCCTATACTACTACTAGTTATTAATACATCACTGCATGACGGTGTTTTCCTCTAGGAGACGTATTTTCCTGTATACCATGCAAAACATTCAGATTTATCATATTTGAAGGGGGTTAACCAATTAAATGTCTAAATCACATTTTGCTATAAATAGAGCTATTGGTATGATTACACCCCTTAGTAGAGGCCCAACAATTGAACGTAATGACAGCCAAGAACGGTTTAAAATTCAGATCATGACCTTGACAAATTACCGACCTCAGAAGTATATCATGTTTATGTTTAGCTCTTTAAACCTATCTGTACGTCCTGGGGTAATTTTATATCCCCGTGGTTGTATTCTTTCCATTTCAGAATACTTCTAGTATTAAGATCTCTTTGAAACTTTCAGTATTTCTCAAAAACTAATTTTGACAGACTGCTATGCAAAGCGTACGGATCGGATTAACGAGTAAATTTCCTCTTTGGAAAGTGGTGGCATAGAGTTCCCCACGTTGTATGGATACAATATTAAAACACGATGTAGGGATAGGGTTAAATGTTTTTGTTTGTTTGTTTTTCTCGCAATTTTGCTTTTGATTGTTGCTTTTCAAAAACTTTTTCGTTTTTCTTGAAACGACCTCAGGGTGACCTAGGCCAGTTTGTTCTATTTTTGTGACCCCTTCAATTAATGGTCAGTTCAATCGCTTGTGACACGGCACACGCCAGAGGTCAGCAGTTGTGTCTGACGTTATGGGTCACAAATTTGTAACTAACTCTGGGGTGTGGGGGGGGGGGGTAGGACAGTGCATATATCGCTACCTCAAAATTACAAAATTCTATCTGCTGACATTTTTGGCCGTTTTGATTTACTGAGACCATGAGATCAAAAACCATGTTCTTTCTGCTCTGTCAAAATTGTAAGAATATTCGAAGTCGAAATCAAGATATTCAAAGAACTGCATCCCGCTCATAATATGACCTTTGCAGTCGCGATCGCCGTAAAACCTTATAAAACAACAAAAGAACTGCATGTGAAAAGTTTGACATGATGTGAAGCTGAAAACTTTTGACGTCAGATTTCTCAAAATTGGGTACTGAGTAGATAGAGCTGTGTGATTCTGGGGTAGAGATGTGTCAAAACACCATGGCGCCAGGCTCTCGTCAGGTGTGGAGCATGGTATGGAGTTAGCGACACCGTCTTTAATCTGGTTAATTTATGAACATCTGGTTAATTTAGGAATATGAACAAGCCTTAAAGTTTTACAAATAAGTCATTATGTGGTGGAATCAGGCTCTCGCCAATTTTTGGGCATTTAGAATTATTGGTATTATCTTAAAGCTTGTTCACTTGTCCTTTTTATTTTGGAGAGCAAAGTATTCGTTAATCTTGAATACAAGTCGAGATATTTGCGAATGAAGGAGGTGGGGGTCACCTGTTTTCAAAGGTAAAATTAGGGAGAAAATGGCCGCTAAAGGTTAGTTATTTCCTTAGCTTAAGAGTCCATGGTAACTGAAAATGTACATTTTTTGTCCCTTTAATCCACGTTTTTCCGAAAAATCCACACAGAAATGAGTTCTTTAATAGGCATGAAAGGTGTTGAACCAAAAAACAAAAATTTGTAAAAATTCACAAACCTGCGGAAAAATGCAAGTTTCTTCAATTTGATTATTTTGACGAAAGCCTGATTCCACCACGCTGCCTCACATATTACGCCCAAAGCCTGGCGAGCGCCTGTTTCCACCACATCACGACAAAATTTAATAGAGAAGAATCGAAACAAAGAGAATATTCTCCCAAAGGTAAGACAGCTAATAATGGACGACTCAGAGCATATTCAAACTAATAGAAACGAGAAGGCAGACAAAATCAAATGTTGAAAAGTGTAACTTTTTCAACAGGGAAACAAAGAAAACTGCAATGGAGCAAAAGAAGCTTGGATAAATATTCAGAAAGATTTTGCCAAAATTCAAATTCTCAAATGTTGAATTCTAAATCACACGACGCTGGTATCTCCGCGAGAGAGTTCGCAATTGTGATTACTCCGCATGGACGAGCATAGAGATTGTTAAGTTCTACTCTGTTTTATTTTGCTTTGTTTGATTTTTCGTCAAATTGTTTGTCTTTTTGACGTGTCAATGGTAGACTCCACTGGCTTGGACTTGAATTAACCTTCCTTCTTTTGATTCTGTTTGCTACGAGGTTCCAATCGACTTAATCACCCGTTTTACTCAACTAAACAAACGATCTGACACAAGCAAGGAAGTGGGAGGAGGGCGTGGGGGGTGGAAGATAGTATGATCTTGTTGAACCAACAAGGAAGGAGATATAATCCGTGGGAGTTGGCAGCTGGCTTTTCAATAGTTAATTAAAGACACTATGTTCGGAACATTGATATTAACAACAAAATCAACAGTGTCATTCTTGGGTCCCTTAGACTAGCACACACATACAGACAGACAGGCACATACATACGAATAAACACACACTCATACACTAACATACACACAAACACATCCACACGTGCGCACCCGCAAACGCGCACGCGCACGCACACACACGCACACACACACACACACACACACACACACAC
>NW_004797512.1:106475-118968 GCF_000002075.1 Aplysia californica | reverse complement strand
GCTGCCTTGGCCAATAGCTGTGGACCAAAATCATAGATACCTTTTTATTAAGGAGACAAATTAAATTGTTAGAGCGAATCTAGTTTATGATTCGTGCACCCAGGTTAATAATTACTGATAAAGCTGAATAGCATTCATTTAGATAGCGCATGTCGTCTTCATCAGCAAGCTTTATAATGTGCTTCACGATTAATGACATTTTCCCAGCAGACCTTAGAGTACCCCGAAACATTTTCGTCTTCCCAGGAAGCACACCGTATAAGCAGTTGATTAAAGGCTTACACACTAACAAAATAGCAAGATAAAAAAAGTTTTATCTAAGTTAAATTCACTTTGGAGATATCTGAGTTCAAAGTTAATACACTCTTTTTCTCATCAAATGAGGAATAAAATCAATTTGGTTTAAGCTGTGAACGATTTTAATGGGATTTCTAAGCTCTCCATGATGTAAACAGGGTGCAGGGAGGGGCACCAGACACGCTCGCTCCAAACATTAAACATTCCGTGAGGTACAACGCCGTTACTTTGTCGTCTCGAATTTTAAAGAGATGCAGACGTGAGTAGATTTTACTGGAGACAAGATGTCGTCTGCAACCATGGAAACGCCTCCAAGTAGGTGTTTTACGTCCCCAGTGACATGATTTAGGTGGGGGCGGTCTTTGACCCTGCCTGTTAGGACCAAACAAGGGCGGTGAGAGACACACCACACCTGCAGAAAGACCGAGATAATAGATAAACATTCTCCCAACTCGAGAGTCGAACTCCCGTGGGCGATAGCAAAGTGCTTAACCGCTACACCACAGACGCCAGTAAAATTGATCAATCCAATAAAGATGATCATTTCCACGGAAAGCAAACGTGAGTAGATCTTTATTATTGAAACAGAGGTCGTCTACGACTATGGGAACGTCTTTCCGTCTAGACACTAAGTCGCTATTCAGGAACAAAGAGAAACTGGCTGAGACATGCAGCTTAATAATACTGATTTCGTTCGGTCCTCATGATGAAAATCTTACCGACTCATTTCTCCAACATAATTATTCTTCCACTGTCTCCTGAGCCAATAGACTTTGCCTCTGCTTGGAAATTGGGATTCACAGAAGCTGTCTGATTAATGTTCATTTCTAAATCTGTCGCGTGCTAAAAAAAACACCTACATTGTTCTTCTTACAAACTTGAACAAAGATTATCCTTTTTTCGGAGTTTCTAATTTCCCTCCAATCGAACGTTTCCGTGAATTCTTTGAAAGGTGTACAGCCCCACACCTTTTTTCTATGTTATTTTTTACAACCACCCATTTTCCTTGTTTTCGTAATAGCTTGGGAAAAAGCAATACCGGTACTACAAATCCGATTTTGATTACAGCGTATACTCTCTTTTGTTCGTAGCAACAATAGGCAAAAGTCAAAAGGTGACAAAAGCCCACGATGTTGATTATCAAAATTGAAAGGCAGGATTTCCAATCTTGAAACCCTTGTTCGACTGTCCTTATCAACCTTTCTAAAGCCAGCGCCCACAATTGCCGCCGTTTTCAAGAAAGTTAAGATTTTCCTACCTCCCACCAACAAGTGTCAAGTTGCTATGACCACCGCCCAACAAAACTGCCAAATCGTCCACTTTTTGGCGATCTGATCCACGTTTACAAGCACCATTGTAGAATAGAAAATCGATTGGAGGCGGGGGGGGGGGGTGTTTGTGGGGGGGGGATGTACAACAGACAGAGAGAGGAAACTTTCGCCGGTTATAATAAATAGAATAATAATAATAAATAGCATTTGTATAGCGCATATCCCCGCTCAGCAGCAGGCTCTATGCGCTTTACACTATATTATTACCCCAGCAGACCATAGAACACTCCGAAACATTCTTAGCTTCCCGGGAAGCATACAGTGCAAGCAGCAATTAAGCGCTCAAACACTAACAAACTGACAAGATCTTTCGCTGTCTATAGCCGGGTACCCATTCCCACCTGGGTGAAGTGAGGAAAATAAGTGTAAAGTGCCTTTCCCAAGGACACAACGTCGGGCCCTTGACGGGATTCGAACACACGACATTACGGTTGCGAGTCCGAGAGCCTAACCACTAGGCCACCGACGGCACTGTTATCCAAAGACTAGAATCGCACAAAACAGCGTCGGACAGCTGTTCAATAAATGTACGAGTCATCATCATTAATGCCTTTCACCCCTGGTAGGGTATATATCACATACAAGCTCCTTCCATTTATCTCTGTCCTGAGCCATCCTTCCAAGCTCGTACCAAGTGAGCTTCATCTCTCTCATGTCTCATTTCGCGCATCTCCTCCATGTTTCCCATGGCCTACCCCTGCCTCGTGCTCTCTGTGGGTTCCACTGCAGTGACTGTCTTGTGATGTTTCCGCAGGGCTTTCTTAAGGTGTGTCCCATCCATCGCCACTTTCTTAGTCCTATTTCTACTTCTATATCATTTTGTCATGTCCTTTCCCACAGCTCTTCATTTCTTATTTTGTCCTGCCACTTAATTCTTAGAACACTCCTCATACATCTGTTGATAAAAGTCTGGACTGTATTCAGTACTGTCTACGTTGTCTTCGAAGTTTCGCAGCTGTAGAGGAGCACAGACTTGACGTTTGAGTTAAAGAGTCGAATCTTTGTGCGCAGTGAATCTTTGCGGCTTTATTTTTGGAATCTCTGTTGGCATTTCCAAAATAACATTGACTTGTCGATGTAAATCAATCGATTTCGTAACTTTTGAACATGGAAAACGGGTCCAAAGCAAGAGCACAAGAGCAATTGAGGGGGCTCTCGTGGTTTAGATCTAGGTGTTTAGGTGTTCGCCTCTCATATAACATGTCCCGGGTTCGAATCCGGACACTGACGACAAATTTTACTCCCTCCATTAATTGTTTTTCTCCGTTCACATCCTTTCCTGTCATTTAAGAATGAATTGTCGTCATCTTTCGTCTCCACTTTCTGCCCCCACCGCCGCATCTTCTTTGCCCCCTCCTCTGGGCTCCTGGCTTATTTTGGTGGTCCAAAATCGATAAGAGTAGGCTCCAGCAGTCATCCGGAAAAAATTCAAAATATTTCATACGAACTGAACATGTTTAATGTGTCCCGCGCGCTTACGTGGCATGACGCAATTGCGAGCGCCGTTAAACACTTACCTTTAAAAAATTTAAATATTGAAATATATCCTAACCCTTCACACACACACACACACACACACACACACACACACACACACACACACACACACACACACACACACATATATATATATATATATATATATATATATACATATTATTATATACATGTCTCTCTCTCTCTATATATATATATATATATATATATATATATATATTACATATATATATATAGTATTGATATATACGAGAAATATATGTATAAATATGTATTGTTATATATATATATATATATATACATATACATAATATGTACTCTCACATAAGCACACATACATACACATACACTCGCACACACACACACCTCCATACACATACATACATACATGCGCACATACACACATACGCACGCACACACATACACACACACTCACATTAATGCGCATACACGCATACACATGCCTCCTGCCCCCCCCCTCCCCCACCCCCGATACACACTCACACACTCACATAGATACATTCACTGTCTTCTCTCTGTCTCTATCTTTTAACACAGCTCTCATCACGCACTCATTCAGAACTCATGAAGGGGTTCTTTTACGCACAGAACAAAACGAAAATTACCCCCCTCCCATCCAAATCCACGAAATAAAAAGCCGGATGAAGAGACTCTTAAATCAAAATACCCCCCCCCCCCCCCGAAAGGAAATATTATTTATTATTTTAAAAATTTGACTAAGGAGAATATTCCGTTCCAAAGTTTGGAACCAGGACAGTTTCAATTTTTCTCCAAAACGCTACAGACGATACAGCAGATACCCAGGGCCAGAATACAGCCAAGCAATCTTTTTAAGAAAGTATGACAACATAATTTTATGCTCCCCCCCCCCCTCCCCAATACACAAAAACCCTCGTTTGAGCTGGATGATGGGTATTCAATGTTACAGGTTTTTTTTAAAAATCCTTACATCTGAAATGAGAAATAACAGAAATGGTTCAAGATATTCTTTGCCACATTTATATGAAATAAACATGACATCTACATGGTTTCCGTAATGTTCCCAAACGAGAAACAACGTTTCAATAATCAGAGATAGGGGCCTCTCTGTCTATTTCACTGATATTATTTAGCCCAAATCTTTAAATGGCACCGTTTCCGCGGCAGCCAAAAAGCGTATCAATGTTAGCTTTTAGAAACCCCCGAACAAGACTACTTAGTGTTTCTGAACATCCACACCCCTCCCCCCCCCAAAAAAAAAATGGTTTTAAATGGGGGGCGAACTGGAATTGCACCTTACCACTCCCCCCTCGCCAGTACCTGTGGTGTAGCGATTAGACATTCGCTTTCGTGCCCAAGAGACCTGAGTTCATTTGTCAGGAGGTGTGTGTGTGTGTATGTGTGTGTGTGTGTGTGGGGGGGGGTGATGGGGTTAACGAATAAAATAGTATTGTCTTTCTGCTTGGCTCTTGTAGCTCTCTCAGCCCGGGTTGACCCAGACAGGAAAGAGGGGGGGGGGGGAGGATGGTAGACACCTCCATCAACAATTTTTAAAAATCCAACTCTCCCGTCCCTCATTTTCTTCAATATTTTTTTTTAATCGGCATATAAATTTAAAATCTTCAACTTGTCTTGCAACTCCCCCCTCCCTCCCCCTCCCCCTCCCCACACACACTCTTTTCCCCCCATGTTCCTCATCACTATCCTCCCAATGATCACCAGTTTGCTTTGGGCAAAGAAAGCCTACTTTGGGTACTTTGAGTTGGGAAAAGTCAATTCTTTAGAGCAGAACTTTTGCCGTTTGGTGAAGCCTGAGAAAAGCAAGATGAAAGACAAACAGACCAAATTATAGATTTCTATTACAAGGTTCTAGATTCTACTTGATAGATGAGCACAGAAATCGGTCATGAAATTTGCCATGCGAAGTACTCGATACCTTAGCTCCTACACCGACCTGAATACGTCCAGCAGTTTTCACAACGACCTAATGCACAGAGCAGAAATTGCAATATAATAATATGCTGTTTTGTTCGTTCTAAAAGTGTTTTTCCAATGTGTCGTTACCTATGTAAAGAGGGTAATTTCTGCCACGCTGCTCTGATAGAACAATACTTTTTAAAACAACAACAACAACAAATAAAAACAACCCCTCCCCACAAATCGTCTCCATTTTAAAAAAAATGAGACAACAAATTCTCGGCTTCCTGGTAAGCGTAGTAATACAGTGCAAGCAGTCGATTAAGAGCCCAGACACTAAACAACTGACAATAATATTATTATTTCGCAGTCTATAGTCGGGTACCCATTTCCACCTCTGTGAAGTGAAGTGAGGAAAGCGCCTTTCCCAATAATGCAACGTTAGGTGCAAGGAGAGCATAGAACCCATGACCTTACTGTTGACAACAATCCGATTACCTAACCATTTGAGTACCTACGCCACCAACACACACACAAAAAAACAACTGAACAACTTCAGACTTATATACAATGTATACGTTGGAGAAAGTACAGACATAGGGGCTCTCGTGGCCTAGAGGTTAAGGGGTTGGCCTCTCATTCAAAGGCCCCGGGTTCGAATCCGGGTAGCGATCGAAAAATTTTCTTCTCTAAATTTGTCTCCTTTCACCCCATTTCCTGCTCTCTATCAATGTTCTGTCGTCTGTTTTCGTCTCCTCTTTCTGCCCCCCCCCCTCACCTCCTTTGCCCCTTCCTCTGGGCTCCTGATTCTTTCTGCAGCCTTTCTACTGCTACTCCTTCGCTTCTTCTTACTGCTGTCTTTCAGCCACACCCCTGATCTTCTGGTAGGAAAGATCTACACCTAGTCTTCTCGGACAAGGGCGAAAAATCTCCGAGGGCCCATGTGCAAGTTACGCACGTTAAAGATCCCTTGGTGGTCTAAAATCGATAAGAGTAGGCTTCGGCCGCCACCCGGGCAAAATTCAAAATTTCCTACTAACAGTAAATATTAGGTGTGTCCCGCGCGCTCATATGACCTTATGCATTTCCGAGCGCCGTAAAACACTTTACAAAAAAAACAAACAAAGTACAGACACGTTTGAAAACACCTGAAAATACCATGTTGTAGGATGGAAACTTCTAGGAATTGGTCTCTTTCTTTGTGGGAGGTTAGCCCACAGTACTTCAGCCGATACAAAGAAGCTGTGAGTATCGATATCGATATTGTAAGGAGTGACCAGAACCTCTCTTTGATCTTTCCACTTTCAGCACACCAGAATTCGGGTCTGCCCGAAATAGGCGATGCCATTTTGACGGGAGTTTATTTGACAGAGATAAGGTTTTGTTTTATCTATACGTTTTAGCCGTGTCGATATTGATTCGTATATTTGTAAAGGATATTCTTTTGAACAGTCAATGGGATTTGATGCAATTTTCTTTATTTTTGTTGAAACAAGTTTAGGGGAACCTGAATCCATTTTGTAAAACGGTTCTGAAAGGCAAGGGAGCTAACTGATACAGTCATGGTGTGGATGTTGGGGAGAATACAAACAGTCTACAGAAATAACGAGAAGTGTAAACATGGCGGTCGTACAAACTGGCCCGTTTCTTCATTCAACAAGAACGACGTTCGTCTTGTGGTGTGGGCGCTGGTCACGTGCGGTCCTCTGACTGTTTATTTGACGAAACTGGCAAGTTAACGTGTATCAAAGATACCGTTTATTCGCAGATATAAACATTATAATATGTGAGGCGTGCTGACAAAATGAGTTACTTCTCGCAATCCAAAATGGAGATATTTACCAAAAATCAAACTTGGGTCAAATTTGTAGATTTTCTATCGGCGCCATATATTCTATAGGTAAAGCATGCCATTTATTATTTCATGCTTATATTTTGTAACTTCACTTATAATCGTGATGTATCTATTTCCATTGGGGTAGAATCTGAAAAGTAACTCATTTTGTTAGCACGCTTCACATATACCTACTGCTGTTCCCGTCTTTTCAAAGCGGGTGGGATTTTTTTACGGTGTAAATGTTAAAAGGGCATAGGTTTAACGCCCCTATCAACATTATTAGGTTATTTAAAAGATGGTATAATGCTCCCATCGACACAATTTAGAATATTTGAGATGAGGGCTTCGTTCCTGCTCTCAGAGCCAGTCCGGACAGAGAGGGATACAGCATCCTAGCACAAAGGTACAGATTCGGGATAAGAATTTACCCCACTCGGGAATTGAACTCGGGTTTTCAGCCACCTGGAGGTGCCCAACTCGTACATGGCAAACGCCGGTTTTTTTGTGTGTGCGTGTGTTTAAAAAAAATCTTTTTGTGTGTGTTTTTTTTTTGGTGGGGGTTGCTTCTTGTTTTTCTTTTTGTTTGTTTTTGAAAAGTGTTTTACGGTGCTCGCAACTGCATAAGGTCATATGAGCGTGCGGGACAACACACCTACTATTTTCAATTAGTAGGAAAATTTCGAATTTTGCCCGTGTGGTGCCGAAGCCTACTCTTATCGATTTTAGACAACTAAGGGATCTTTAACGTGCGCAACTTGCACACAGGCCCTGGGAGATTTTTCGCCCTTGTCCGAGAAGGCTAGGTGTAGATCTTTCCTACCAGAAGATCAGGGGTGTGGCTGAAAGACAGCAGTAAGAAGAAGCGAAGGAGTAGCAGTAGAAAGGCTGCAGAAAGAATCAGGAGCCCAGAGGTAGGGGCAAAGGAGGTGAGGGGGTGGGGGCAGAAAGAGGAGACGAAAGCAGACGACAGAACATTGCTAGAGAGCAGGAAATGAGGTGAAAGGAGACAAATTTAGAGAAGAAAATGTTTCGGTCACTACCCGGATTCGAACCCGGGACCTTTTGAATGAGAGGCCAACACCTTAACCTTTAGGCCACGAGAGCCCCCTTTTTTCCTTTTAACCCTGAAGTTGAAAGCTTGATAAAGAAATATATACACATACTTGTATCTATATTTTTTGATTGCTTGTCGGGGCTTGGCAAAAACGTTTTTGTTCCACAAACTGGACAATCAAAACCACAGGCCTGTGTAAATGACGTCTTTGTCTTAGAATTTATCTGAATTCAGTAGTAGTGACACCGGCTATTCGCAAACAGTAGCCAACAGAGAGGAACTCGTCCCTCCTAATAATTGGGATTAATATGTACGAGTACTAAAGTTTAAGGACAAAATGTTTATCAGCCAATATTAATGAGTAAATGTAGTTGTTTTATTGTTGGAGAGGGAGAGAGAGAGAGAGAGAGAGAGAGAGAGAGAGACAGACAGACAGACAGACAGAGAGAGACAGAGAGAGTGTGGGAGAGAGAGAGAGAGAGAGAGAGAGAGAGAGAGAGAGAGAGAGAGAGAGAGAGAGAGAGAGGGGGGGAAAGAGAGAGAGAGAGAGGGGGGGTCGAGTAACAAGGCAATGTGTTGGGGTAGATATTTTACTTTACCATTATGAATAATATACTATGTATTTACTCTCCAAACTCGAAGCCGTGCAATGTGTGGAACTGTCTCCAAAGTGCAGGGACTCTACATGTGAGGCAGCGTGATGGAATCATGCTCTCGTCAAAATAATCAAAGTGAAGAAACTTCCATTTTTCCGCATGTTTGTGAATTTTTATCAAATTTTTGTTTTTGGGATCAACACCTTTCATGCCCATTAAAGAACTCATTTCAGTGTGGATTTTTCTGAAAAACATTTATTAAAGGCACAAAAGATGTACATTTTCAATTAACACGGACTCTTAAGCTAAGGAAATAACTAATCTTTGGCGGCCATTTTCTCACTAATTTTACCTCTGAAAACAGGTGACCCCTACATCTTTTTTTCGCAAATAGCTCGACTTGTATTCAAGATAAATGGATATTTTTTTCATCCAAATAAACACAAGTGAACAACCTTTAAGATTATATCAATAACACTACATGCCTAAAAATTGACAAGAGCCTGATTCCACCACGCTGCCTCACACTTGTTCGCAGTCGTCTGACTGCTGGTAAAACAATAAAGTAACAACAAATCGTTCTTTTTAAAACTTATTTTCAAAGGTCTTTGCGTGTGGTTCCAAAAGTTGGATGACCTACAGCATCTAAAAGCCCATTAATGAAGGTCACCGCAAACTAAGATTCTGGGGCGTTTCCTTCGATTTAAGTGGGAGGAGCAGAAGAAGGCTATGGAATCAACCATAGCTTGGAACCGTCAGCATCTACACACTTCGAGATAATGTGCTTCTTCAGGGGACGGAGCGCTTATGGGGATGTCCTTTGTGCAGTGATGTCGGTCCTTCACACAAATAAACAAGTAAACAAGTAAGCCTAAAGGGCGTCAAGCGTGCTAGGGGATTTACAACATGTAACTAAAACATTAAAAAGTTGACCCATTTTTATCAGTACCCCACTTTAACGCACGCCAATGAAACTCGGTCCAAAAGACGTGTGATTACTTTTCGAGATGCATGTATGGATGTCTAGACGGTCTTGGTAGGACTAGTCTACAAGCTTGCTCTGAAATGTGGGATAGAGAGGTTTCTGCTGTCTTAAAACGAGCAATGTGGAGACAAGATCACTGTAAATCATTTATTGTAGTGATCTTGCTTATGCACTCAAAGAGAATTGTTAAAGGGCCCTAACGAAGAAACATTGTTTTTAGTATAGTGCTGCATCAAAATCTTTTTTTGAAATACACAATATGTGAGGCATCGTGGTGGAATCAGGCTCTCGTCAAAATAATCAAAGTGAAGAAACTTGCATTTTCCCACAGGTTTGTGAATTTTTATCAAATTTTTGTTTATTGCCTCAACACCTTTCGTGCAATTTAAAGAACTCATTAATGTGTGGATTTTTCTGAAAAACGTTGATTAAAGGCACAAAAATGAACATTTTCAGTTACCGCGGACTATTAAGCTAAGAAAATAACTAATGTTTGGTGGCCATTTTCTCACTAATTTTACCTCTGAAAACAGGTGACCCCCATCTCCTTTTTTCGCAAATATCTCGACCTGTATTCAAGAAAAATGGATATTCTTTTCATCCAAATACAGACAAATGAACAAGCTTTAAGATGATACCAATAATTTTATATGTCCAAAAATTGACGAGAGCCTGATTCCTCCACGCTGCCTCACATATTTTGTTTGGTCGCTGGCCGGCAGAAGTGCCCTGCAAAGTTTTGATTGTGCTTATTGGTAATTTTATAAATGAGCTATAAATTCGGGAGGTCGACGTGTCATCGCAATAACGTCGAAACGTGTACCTGAGGGAAAAAAGAAAGATCGTTTCGCCACAGATTGAATTCGATTATGACTAGATTCAGTTTAGTAGTAGTAGTAGCAGCAGCAGAAGCAGCAGCAGCAGCAGCAGCAACAGCAGCAGTAGCAGCAGCAGCAGCAGCAGGAGCAGGAGCAGCAGCAGTAGTAGTAGTAGTAGTAGCAGTAGTAGTAGTAGTAGTAGTAGTAGTAGTAGTAGTAGTAGTAGTAGTAGTAGTAGTAGCAGTAGCAGTAGCAGTAGCAGTAGCAGTAGCAGTAGCAGCAGCAGCAGCAGCAGCACCAGCAGTATTAGTAGTAGTAGTAGTAGTAGTAGTAGTAGTAGTAGTAGTAGTAGTAGTAGTAGTAGTAGTAGTAGTAGTAGTAGTAGTAGTGTTAACCCGGACAGGCGAAAGAGAAGAATCTCTACGACACAACGCAAGTGGTTGGCGCCTGTGGAGTAGCGGTTAGTTTTTACGCCCCTGTACGTAAAAGACGTGAGTTCTCTTTCCGAGTGGGGAAGGTTTCTTCTTCAGTCAAATATCATCACCCGACCTTGGTCGGACAATAATAAAGTTAATTTTACTCTGATCAAAGATTGTGAAAATAAAATAGAAGCAACAGAAATGTTATTTCTTTGGAGACTGTTGAGAAATTCATACAAGGAAAAAAATCAAAAGAATAAATACTTACAGAAGCCAGTCGCATATAAAAACAAAAATTAAATGTTATTGAGAGACAAACGCAGTTTCTGAGGTTTCTGAGACACTTGAATAGACATAAAAGCTTGAAACATCCAGCTCTCACTAGTACACTTGAAGACAAATGTGAGGCAGCGTGGCCACCAAACATTAGTTAGAAAGAAGGGAAGAGAGTGTGAAGGGATAAGAAATGTGAAAGAATTCAGGAGCAATAAAAAAGAGATAGATGGAAACACAGAGAGAGAGAGAGAGGGGGGAGGGAGACAGAGAGCAAGAATGAGAGAGAGAGAGAAAGAGAATCAGGCTCTCGTCAGTTTTTGGGCATGTAGAGTTATTGGTATCATCTTAAAGCTTGTTCACTTGTCTTTATTTGGATAACAAAAAGTATCCATTTATCTTGAATGCAAGTCGAGATATTAACGAAAGAAGGGGGTTTGTCACCTGTTTTCAGAGGTAAAATTCGTGAGAAAATGGCCGCCAAAGGTTAGCTTATGAGTCCGTGGTAACTGAAAATTTACATTTTCTGTGCCTTTAATCAACGTTTTTCAGAAAAATCCACTCAGAAATTAGTTTTTTAATGGGCATGAAAGGTGTTGAGCCAAATAACAAAAATTTAATAAAAATTCATAAACCTGAGGAAAAATGCAAGTTTCTTCACTTTGATTATTTTGATGAGAGCCTGATTCCACCACGCTGCCTCACAAATGAGGCAGGGGCAGAACGGGAGCAAACAACTTACTGGGGAAGCCTAAACAGATGGGTGAGCTTTTATTTCAGAGAATCCGAATGGAGAATTGAATGGCGAGCCGTGATCGCCGATGTCTGTTGCAGGACTGGTACTTTATGATGGTAAGCCCACGTGTCTATTATTGCCTGAAAACCGGATGTGACGTTGTTTCTTCCAAGTTCTTGGAGATTTTGCTGCTCCGTGGCGTCGCATTCACACAGTTAAATGACACACAAGTCTAGTCCGAGGTCAGACCTTGGTCTGCACACATTGAGAAAATAACTTTCAGGAAACGGGTATTGATGTAAATATGAACAAGCTCGGAGAGATTAATAACATAAAGTAAGATCTTTTAAAAGCCTCGGGAAAGAAAGGGGATACTGGTAAATCATGGTATTACCTATTTCTGGTAATGCTTGTTAACAGGAATTCCAGCGACGAAGAAGTCGGAGTGAAAAAGGCGTAGGGCTGATATTATTGTTACTTGTCGAATAGAAGAATCCCATTAGGGGCCCGAGGTTGTATTCTTGAGAAAGGCACTTTTCCAAAATTTTCCTCAATCCCTCAGGTGGGAATGGGCTCCCGGTTATATACGAGCACAGCAAAAAATATTGTCAGTTTGTTTATGTTTTATTATGTAAAATCCTCACCTTGCACTGTGTGCTTGACTTTTGTTGAATTCATTTCTTTGGTTTCCATGTTTCTACTAATTTCCTGGTTGGGTGATTGGGGCACATTC
>NW_004797512.1:104081-105669 GCF_000002075.1 Aplysia californica | reverse complement strand
TATATATATAAAATATGCAGGAGAGCCACAGAACTCTTAAACAGGCGTCATATAACCACTGGGGCTATCCAAAACAAGTCTAATTGTGAACTACCAAGGACAATAAGTCCATGCTTTGATTGAGTTTTTGTGAATAGCCAAGTTAAAAAGTAGCTCCAACTTATTGCTAAGAGTTCCATGCACTTTGTACTGTCTTAAAACACAGCACAGTACTTAGGTGTTTGAGGCATCATGGATTACGGACTTATTGCGCATTAGGTGGAACCATTCGAGCCCGGGTTCATGGAAGAAAAATCGCACAATTTCGGCGCAACAGCCTTGGCCATTGGAACTAAAGACAATGGGAACAGTGTTCTCCAAAAGGGATGAATTCATTGTTTTAATTTGTTGCATTGACGAAAAAAGAGGGTTTAGAAGAAGAGTGCAAATATATCTAATTGACCAAGCCAACATCTGTCAGGTAGATCGATTTAGTGACGGAAAATCTTCGCCCCCGCTTTATATTCTAGATGACAGGACATGATGGAATTTGCCAACATGACAACATCCGACCCCATGCGTCCATTATCTGTCAAAACGTCTTCCAAACTCATCAAATCAATAGGTTAGGCTCCCTTCTAGATTTCCAGACCTTATCCCCCAAACACATCTGTGAGATGACCTTGACCGACGGACAAAAAGGGGCCGCACCCCATCTAAACTCGGAGGAAATGTCAGACAGCGTTTTGGAATCAGACTCTCGTCAAAATAATGAAATCGAGGAAAACAGCAGTTTTCTCCCTGCTTCGCAATTTTTTATTTTTAGGGCTCACCACCTTTTTCGTCCATTTACAGACACATTCCTTTCAGGATTTCACCGAAAACGTAGATTAAAGGAACAAAAATATAAATTTACAGTTTCCATGGACTCTCCAGCTTTGGAATTTACCAAGCTTTGGCGGTCATTTTCTCGCTAATTTTACCTCTTAAACCAGGTGACCCCCACCTCCTTCAATCCAAAATATCTCCACTTCTATTGAAGATGAATGGGTAATTCTTTCACTGAAAGCAAGACAAATGAACAAGCTTTAAGACGATACCAATAACCCAATATACCCAAAAATTGACGAGAGCCTAATTCCACCACGCTGCCTCACAAATGTAGGCTGCAGTTCTCAAGCTCTGACAGAGGAATCCTCATCAGGCATTGGGGCAGTAATTCAGTCAATGAACAGAAGTTTTGTACAGTAGCAGCAAATCAAGCCGTACAGGGCCACGGGCGAACTAAAGCAAACTTTGATTTGGATTTCGTAAGGGCCAATATGGATAAACTTGTCTCCCTTGAATCAAAAACTGCACTGGCAAATCTGTTTAAGTCACGTAGGCAGAAATTGAACAAAGTTCATGTGAGCCTAATTTTGTTCTTCTGGGTTGAATAGCAAGTGGGTTTTATATACTTTGAATATGGGCGTAATAGAACTTTTGCTACTGGGTGATAAAAAAAAACCATTAAAAAAAAATTAAAATTAAAAAAAGCAACAACAACAAAAAATATATAAACGAGTGTGTGTGTGTGCGCGCGCGCGTGCGTGTGTGTGTGTGTGTGTGT
>NW_004797512.1:96107-102740 GCF_000002075.1 Aplysia californica | reverse complement strand
TCTTCTTCTTCTTCTTCTTCTTCTTCTTCTTCTTCTTCTTCTTCTTCTTCTTCTTCTTCTTCTTCTTCTTCTTCTTCTTCTTCTTCTTCTTCTTTTTTTTCTTCTTCTTTTTCTGGAAGAACAAGAAGAAAAAGAAGAAGAAGAAAACGGATTTGTAGAGTGCATATACCCGGCCAGTAGCACGCTATATAATTATTTTACAACATAACTCATATTACCCTAGCAGAGTTTTTATTTGTGAACTAGGTACAGCTGAAATGAAAATTTTTGTTTGGGCTCTAAATTAAGTATACTGGGATTCCCAATAACCAGTATGGGTCAAGAAACAGAAACACACTATCCCTATATGATTTCACTGTTAATGTTTTGAATTTTTAAGATGCAAAGGGTTCGACAGACCAAAATTCGCGCAAATTGTTGGCAGGGATTCTGAAAAAGATTGAATTGATACAGCCTTGATGTTGTCACACAGAGTTTGTGTATATACAGCCTGCAACGTACTAAAGATTTACTTTCCTAAGTCTCATACTTTTCTTGTAACTGCCCTTTTAGTGTCATATACGATACTTGGACAAAAAAATGATCACAAATCAGAGTTATACTGCCAATCTTTTTAACACTGACGGAAGACTTATTACACTATCACAATAATCTTTTAGTACGTTGCAAACATATTATCTAGAAACAGTCATGCAAAGTTGGATTCAGCTGCGACGAGTACTTTTAGAAATATCTCTGCCAAGGTGACCCACCCCCCTAAGAAAATCATAGTTTTTAGAAAACTTTAAAAAACACGAATTCATACCATTCTATTACCACACAATATTAAAATACATGGCATATGTGAGCACTTTATAGATGTTTTGGACACTTGAAAATATTTTCAATCGATAAAGCAGATGTTGCTCTACTAAAATAGTCCAAAATCGAAAAATCGGTTTTGGATACCAAAATCGACTTTTTAGGCTGCCGTGGTGTACCTTAAACCACTCAGTAACATTCTCAGGTTCCTGGGGAGCGTACAGTGCAAGTAGCTGATTAAGTATTCAGACATCAAGTAACTTATAGTCAGTTCAAAAAGTGTTTGATATCATCAATGCCTATTATTTGTTAACTCCACCATGATAGTCAAAGATCAAAGAACTAGATCAAAGCTCCAATGCAGTTGAACCGTCCTCAAAATCGAAAACAAGAGTGTCACAAAAAAGCCATTAGAGGCAAAGCAGACCAAACAAGACTCAACAGTAAAACAATGCTCATAGAAACTGCTGACACGACATTTCGCTGTGTTGGTAGAATTGTAGCGGTGGGGCGTACGTGATGTAATTGTATTTGTAAACTGTCAACGTTTTAGGGCCCCATTAACGCAATTTGACTCACTTAAGAGACCGAGGCTGTTTCTATCCTCTGCGCCAGCGCCACCCTTGACTGAGAGGTAAACACCCATAGAGAGAGAGACAGAGAGAGAGAGAGAGAGAGAGAGAGAGACAGACAGACAGACAGACAGACAGACAGACAGACAGACAGACAGACAGACAGACAGACAGACAGACAGACAGACAGACAGACAGACAGACAGACAGACTGACAGACAGACAGACAGACAGACTGACAGACAGACATAGAGACTGACAGACAGAGACAGAGTCTGAGAAAGAGATAGAGACAGAGAGAGAGAGAGAGAGAGAGAGAGAGAGAGAGAGAGAGAGAGAGAGAGAGAGAGAGAGAGAGAGAGAGAGACGGGGACAGTGGATAAAACAGCTTAGACATATCAAATTCACGCCTTCTGCATGCAATGTCGAAGAACCGAACCATTACAGCAGTTTGGCAAATTACATCACGAGAGTCGAAGTAAAAGAGAAAAAGAGAATTTTGAAAGCCCTGAAGGACTGAGTAACAAGCGGCTCGTACTCCGGGATGAAATATGAGCCTTTGAAAACCCTGACTTGCTATCTTTTGTCTTTTGTCTTTTGTTTTTGTAAAGTGTTTTACGGCGCTCGCAACTGCATAAGGTCATATGAGCGCGCAGGACACACGTAATACTTTCAGTTGGTAGGAAATTTTGAATTTTGCCCGGGTGGCGGCCGAAGCCTACTCTTATCGATTTGAGACCACCAAGGGATCTTTAACGTGCGCAACTTGCACACTGGCCCTCCGAGATTTTTCGACCTTGTCCGAGAAGGCTAGGCGTAGAAAATGTTTCGGTCGCTACCCGGATTCGAACCCGGGACCTTTTGAATGAGAGGCGAACACCTTAACCTTCTAGGCCACGAGAGCCCCCCTTTTTTTGGTCTTTAATGTAGGTGTTTTAAATCACTCATCGACACAAATCAGATCATTAAAGAGGCCCGCTTCGACCTTGCCTGCCAGGGCCAATCCGGGCTGAAAGAGATACAACGTTCCCACTGGAAGAGGGAAATACTCGAGATAAAGTTCTCCACCTTCAGAAATCGTTCCCTGGTCTCCTGTGTGCGTCGGCGAAGCGCCATGAGGAGCTTGTTTACTTTCGTATGACCTCGTTGAAATAATTCTAGCTCTTATTTTATTAATTTATTTTCCTACATCCTCGAAACTTTGCTTGGTACTTCTAAACGAAACAAAAATATATTTTTTTCAAAAAACTTTTATCTACTTATTTTTAAAGTTTCCATCTTGGAGCCCTATATTAAAAACTGCTCTTTTGGTGCATACACAGGGTCACTTAAATAAATGACTTACAGTAACCTAGCCTATAAATTCCCCCATTTTGAGACAGCGGCACCACCATGCTTCAACATAATTTCAGTGTAAGTTTGCAGATTTCAGCCAACGGCTGTCAAGACGTTATCACATGAGTATCGGAAAGTGTTCAACCGTCTATTGGACCGTGTTTCAGGTTTAGCCTAGGAGTATGCTGTAAAATTCCCTATTATTATCTTAACAGGCGTTAGGCTAACTTTAAAGGAAACGTATCGAAATCTTATTTTGCAAAGACCTTTACGAATAGGCTTGATTCTGTTAGTCATCCAACTTTTAGACCTGTAGGCAAAGATATAAGAAGATTAAACATAGCGATTTCATTTTATCCCGTTTTAACCGTGGTTAGGGTCTCTGGTGTTGACCAGATGACAAGGACATGTAGTTACTTGAGGGAGGCATTGCGCTGCCATGAGCGAAATGCTCGCAGCTAAAGGGATTTGAAAACAATAACAACAACAACAACAACAACAACAACAACAACAACAACAACAACAACAACAAACACAACAACCATGGTTAGACGAAGGCGAACAAGTTATAACTGCTTCACCACAGGCGCAAAAGACAAAACCGTGCAAACATCCGAGTCGACTCATGGCGATTTCAGCCTCGGTGTTTGGGCTTGGTGCTGAATCACTCAGACAATAGACCGTCAAACCTGCTCCAACGGTCACCTGACCAAGACAATAATCTGAACAAAACAAATTTTTATTTCCACCCCCCCTCCCCCGCCCGCCCCACTTCTCTTGTGTGTGTGGTTTTAAATAAATAATAATGACACTGATAAAGGCGTCCACCCGTTTTAGAAAACCTTTTTTTTTTTTTTGTTCTCCTCGACAATGGATGAATATCTTGGACAACATCAATTGTGTTGCTGAAAAGGTTGTTTTTTTTTTAAATTCTGTCGACTAAACAAAACTTATTTCGAATTCCGTGGTCCTGATGTTGACAATCGGGGAAAATATATAAAAAAAATAACTTCCAGTGCTATACAACTTCTGAGATCAAGGAACATAAAAAAAATAATTTTTCTACAAAACAAGTTTCAAATCAAGAGGAGAGAGTCCTGTAGTTCGAAATCTTTTCTCGGCATGAGAATGTTATTTAGCCACAGTCAGACTTCAGAAGTCTGAAAGTGAAAAACCTTTCAAGAGAAAAAAAAAAGATTGGTATTTACTTCAGTATAATATTAAACTCAGTGAACTCTTATGTATTCAGTGTACTCTCAGTGTACTCTTATACTAAAGGACAATATCAGATTTGTCACTTGCACACTCCAACGCCAAAAAGAAAAAATATAAACCGAGAGTTTTTCTCGAAAAAAGGAACCCTCATCTTTCTTAAGGGGAGGGGGGGGCTACACCCCCAAAGTCAAAATTCGCCTCAAAATCATGGAATTTGAGTTGTAGGCATTTTTAGGTTCCTCAGCCTCTCCTACAACTATTTCATTGCATAAGAACCCCCCCAAAACCGTATTTTTTTCCCATACCGGGCATGTTTGTAACCGCCATTTCCTCATAAAGTCAGTATTTTATTTTTCTTTACCGGCCGTTTTCTCAAAACGCGACTTTTCTCTATACTTTTTTTAATAACTCCACCATTTTTCTTCCAATCTTCATGAAATTTTCACAGAACAAAGACAAGAGATAATACTAAAAATAGGTATGTTGAATTTTTGATATATAGAACAGATTTTTGTTGGTGGTGTCTAGAGTGTGGATTTTCACAAATTTTTCGCAAACTTGAATGCTACCTCAGGAAAAAATCCTTAAAAAGTTTCTAATTAGTTTAGGCTAATGTTTGTGAACACGCATGCGAAAAAACAATTAATTTCCATGAGCGATAAGTGCGGTATTCATTACGTAAGACATGTCAATAAAATCCAATATGGCGGCGTATCCATCGAAACGAAACTTTTTTCTCAAATTTGACTGCGGATTTTAAGACTCCTTACTATGCTTGTTATATGTGTGAAAATTGGTAAAATTCGGTCCCGTAATAAACGAGATAGCCTTCAGGTGTAGCCCCCCCCCCCCTTAAATACCTATGATAGACACTCATTCGAAGATTCATTGACAAGTTTAGAATTAGAATTATTCAAACATTTTATTGGTCTGCAGCCACTAGCATCTTTTAAATCACCTAGAAGTATTCTATTTTACGTTTATACTTATATTCGTCATCACTTTAGATCCTCGTATACAAACATAAACGACCAAATCATAATGTAATGGAAGTTAATACTAATGTTACGGATTACTATAAGATATTTCTTTTCTGGTCGGATGTCCATTAACAAAGTGTTTTCATAGCAAGAAGATCTAATGAGCTTTTTATCTAAAAGTCTATTGTTTTTTTTGGTTTACATATTTATGTATGTATTTATTTATTCTTTTTTTTTTGGGGGGCAGGGTAGCGATTTTTTGGTTTCCGGTTAATGTATTAACCCTACTTTGTATTTCTGACATGCAAGCACTGCGACAGAATCTGCGCTTCAAACATATAATAATAATTGCATTTATATCGCCCATATCCATGCTCAAGAGCATGCTCTATGCGCTTTACAACTATTATTACCCCAGCAGACCCTCTGAGAACACTCAGAAACATTTTAGTCTTCCGCGGAAGCGTACAGTGCAAGCTGCGGATTTCACGCGCTCAAACACTATCAAACTGACAAGATCGTTCACTGTCTATAGCCAGGTACTCATTTCCACCTGGGTGAAGTGAGGAAAATTTGTGCAAAGTGCCTTTCCCAAGGACACAACGTCAGGTCCCTGACATGATTCGAACCCACGACCTTACGGTTGCGAGTCCGAGAGCCTAACCACTAGGCCACCGGCGCCACAACATAGGAAGAATTACCCATGAAAGAAGCTGCATGAAGAAAACCTTGAGACCATCTTAAGCTAAGCTAAATTGACCCTCTGCATAGATGAAAAGAGCCATATACTTTGTATTTCTATTCTGATCCCTCCTTAGGGAAGCCTTAAGTTGTCGCACTAAAAGAGCACTACAAAAACAGATGAAAAGTGTCTTTGAGGGACTTCTATATTAATCACTTGACATGGGAAAGCCCAGCTCCTGGGAGACTCAGTTGGGGATAAGCAGTCACAGCGCGCAAAAAATCGAATGAGGCTTTACAAATTAGAAATACTGTAGCCAAGAGATAAGCCCATCAAGCTGCTCACATTCGCAAAATCGAATGAAGCTTTTGAATTATCAGAATGTGGCAAACTTTTCCGTATTTTTTTAAAACTTTCCCTCCCGTCTCACCTTAGCTACCAGTTGTCTATTTTCTACTAAATATTGATGCGCTGAACACGAATATCAATTTCTTTTGAGTCGTAAAATAATAGTTTTTGAAATATTTGATTGTTCTTAATCGAGATAGACGTGCTTTGGACCAATCGGGGTTTCCAGGGGGGCCTGCCCTCCTGGGGTAAAAGACAATCTGGGGGGTTACAGGGGAGCATGCCTCCCTGTTTTAACCCATAATTTGATATTTTACAGGTAGTTTTGAAATTTTCGTGAAAATAATTGATTTGCGACAGTTTTAGTGGCTTTATATGTGATCTGCATGCAGCAAACAGTACAGCAGTTTGACCCCTGAAGCAAAGCATCTGTGTGCGGGAGCGAAAGTAAAAATGTACCAACTTTTCATTTAGAAAATTGGTCTCAATAGCCATGGCAGAAGCCACAACTTATCTAAATTCTTATTTCTTATATTTCTCTTTCAGCAAGACAATTTTCTGCAGATGCATTGGCCATAGTCAGACACTGGCAGACGAACTATTTTCGTCGTCATGATACTCTGTGTCTACGTTTGAACTGCCTAAAGAGGCCAAGGTCTTTAAATAGCAAATTGCCGTTGTTTTTGTTGTTGTTGCTGTT
>NW_004797512.1:94312-95449 GCF_000002075.1 Aplysia californica | reverse complement strand
CTTCTTCTGCTTCTTCTTCTTCTGCTTCTTCTGCTTCTGCTTCTTCTTCTTTTTCTTCTGCTTCTTCTTCTTCTAGTGCCAGGGTCAATACAGACAGCAACAGTCAAATTTTCTAAAACAGACAACAAAGCAGACAAGGTTCTCTACTCATTTCTCTGCTTGAATGTTCATTTTAGACGTGATCTTTCCCTGTCTAGTATCTGCATAAGTTCTCTAAGTTACTCTGGGTCCACCCTTGCCTCTGTACACGTCTTTTCGTCTATGGAGAGCAATATTTTCACGGCTTTTAAGTCTAGGGAGTAAATAGTCTAGTATGTAGGCCATTGGGCTTGCATCCGAAAGGTCGTGGGTTCCAGCCCCGTTAGGGTTCAGACGTTGTGTACTCACTTTGTCCAGGTAGGAAAGTATATGCGACAACAGACCGCGAAATATCTTGTCAGTTTGTTACTATTTGGACGCTTTCAGAGTCTGCTGAGTTAATAATGCAGATTGTAAATCACATAGAGCTTACTGCTAAGCAGGAATATGAGCTATAAAACTGCTATTATTATTATTCAGTCGATTTAGATGTGTCAGAAACTGCATCTTTCAGACTGTAGTATTTTCCCACGCTGAGAACAAGATACAGTCCAATCAAAGATTTAGTGGGGAGAAGTTGGTGGCGATGGATTGGACAGACATACTCTTTGGAAGCCAGTCATCTGAATAACAAGGTAAGTTATCAAGTGGAAGGCCATGTGGAATCTGGAGAAGAGTGACAGAGAACGAAGTACAGAAAAGTGGGAAGACATGGCAAAATATCCAGAGGCTAGCCGAGGATAGGGAAAGATGGCAAGTGTTGTGAGAAAGGCAATGATGATAATGACCCTCCGTTGACCTCTCCTCATTTATTTGATCTTTTTCTTTGTATGCAATTCTGAGAATCCTCCAGAGAAACCAGGTTGGGTTGGGAAATATAATTGACTCAATGTAAGTCTGAGATCAAGTTTGCTGCTCTGAACGGAAAAAGCTAGGCAAAGGGTGCGAAGATGCCTCATAGGCCATCATGTAAAAACGTAGCGTTTTGTCAAACAATTGGTTTAAAGTCACCTTAAATATAATACCCGGTATATACAGAGAGAGTTACAGATATATATA
>NW_004797512.1:88748-91840 GCF_000002075.1 Aplysia californica | reverse complement strand
TTTATAGTCCATGGTAACTGAACATTTACATTTTTTGGGGCAATTAATCGACTTTTTTCAGAAAAGTCCACACAGAAATGAGTTCTCCAATATCTTAATACCGCTGTTGGACAATATTGCTCTATGTGAATCCACGATGAGCGTGAAAGGTGTTGAGCCCAAAAACAAAAATCTGATAAAAATTCACAAACCTGCGGAAAAATGCAAGTTTCTTCACTTTGATTATTTTGACGAGAGCCAAATTCACCGCACTGCCTCACATATTATTTATAGTGAATAACATCACTTATTTTTTAGTACTGTTCTTTTTGCGTTGTCTGTTTGATTCAATGGAGCTTACACGTTATTGTAACGTGGAATATTATATCTTATGCTCCCAACCACACACATTATATCATTTAGTAGGCCGGCTGCTTCTATCCTGTGTGTTTGGGACAACCGTAAACTGAAGAAAAAGCTCGAACCCAGACAGTTGGAGTCAGGGACAGTCCGGACTGAAAGGGAGGCAAGGTTCCAGCAGGCAAACAGAAGTACTCGATAAACAGCCTGCCTGATTGGGAATCGAACTAATATATATTATTCCGCCTGTAGTGAGAAAAAGTCTGCTTCACCACATACGCCAGTTGTTAGAGCCGGGAATTTTTTCATTAAAAAAAAAATTTACACTATTTATTCATACCTCCTACTGATCAGCTTCAACAATATGAAATATGTTGTAAGAATGACTCTACTCTTCTGTTTCAGCAATTTCCTACGATCTGGCAGAATTGACAGAGCCTATAGAAGATGTGGTAAACAGCTTGCTCAGCAATGTCCCTGTGGGAGTCGGGAATGTTGTAGGTCATGTAGCTGGTGGACACACTGGTGTGGTCAACACTCCGTCAACGTGGGAGAGACGAGCCTCTTTCTGACAGGCTCCGACAGCTGTGGTTACAGAGGACAAAATATACATGGTGATCCCAAAAAAAACGTTACAACTTTATTTCTGAATATCTCGCGCAAAAATTGTTCTAAAATGCTGTAACTTGGAAAAGACATAATTCATTCAAAAGGTATTTGTTTTATATAAAATCCACGAAGAAGAAACAAGTTTTGAAAACGGAAACGGCTAAAAGAAAAAAGCACCCAAAAACGCAAAGTTCACCAATGTTTAAAAATCTTGTAAAGGAAGTCGTGAAAAGATTAGTTGACCTTTTTATTTATTTTCTCTTTGACATTAATTTTCCATACCTGTGTATTTTAAACAATATTTAAATTCTTTTACAGAGTTTAAAAAACGTAATGATTTCATTTTGAAATTCCAAAAAGCAGTGCTCCACATTCCCTCCTTTGGACTCGACACATTTTTAACGCGTCGTTCGAAATGTTCAGTGGCGCCCTAACACAAGGACCTGCTAAACCATGAGTTTTTAAAGCCTCATACACTGTACATGTTCACTAAGAAGTGGCTTCTAGAGACAATAGAGTGGGGTGCCCAATAGACAGCATGTTTGGAGTTAACGTGTCCCGCAGAGTGAAAATGGGCTTTCCACTAAACCAAATGTTATCGAGGAAATGGTCCCTCTTTACAAGACAATCGAGGAATCATGAGCACATTGCTATGCTCTGATCCATGTCACCTCGGCTTAGCGAAGATGAACATGGTATAGTCTTAGGTTAAGATCTTCCTTGAGAAAGCAGACTTTTGATGTGTAGGAAAGTCCTAGCTGCAGATCATCCCCGGACAGACGTCTCATGGGACTCGGCTACTGAAATCTGCACTCTGGTGACGTTTAAAGGGATGCGCATGGTGCGCGTTCGTCCTTAAGTGGTCATGTTTTAAAGAACTTTTTAGTTCTGATTCGCTATCGATCCAAACTGACGGAACTTCCCTACTCATGACGCCAAAGGTCTTGAGGGCACCTAAGCATTCTCTCCATGCCGTGCGCAGAACTTACGGAATGTCAGAGATGGGAGTTTGTGGAGAGGTAATGTTCAATACAAAAAGCTCTCTGCTTTTTACAAAAATAACCATGATCTAAGCAGGTTTGGGAAAAATAATATCTGCAGACTTCTGTTGACTTGTTCGACTGCTGTAGCTTGCAAAATGGCACGATTGTCGCAACTTTTAGTGGTAGGCCTAATTCGAACTGGTGCGTCATGCTATGAAAACGGCGACAAGGTTGAAAATGGGTTGGGTTTTTTTAATGCGCTATATAGAGCAAAAGCATTCAATGGACATTTCTAAAATACATATCAGACAAATTCCTTTTGGCTTCCAAACGTTATGTTCAAAGCTGAAACGCAAAACTTCAGTATGGAGGAGGATATTTAAAAAATAAGTTGTAAAGGTTTTTTTTGGATCACCCTGTAGATAGCATTTGTATAGCGCAAATCCCCGCTCAACAGCATGCTCTATTCACTTCACAATCTATACTATTACCCCAGCAGACCTGAGAGCACTCTGAACCAAACTCAACTTCCTGGGAAGCATACAGTGCAAGCAGCCATTTATAGGCGTTAAAACACTAACATACTGACAGGATCTTTCGCTGTCTATGGCCGGGTACCCATTTACACCTGGGCGAAGTGAGAAAAATTCGTGTAAAGTGCCTTTCCCAAGGACACAACGTCGGGCCCGCGGCTCGAACCCCCGGCTCCGCAACCTCAAGATTACGAGTCCGGTACCCTAACCACTAGGCCACCGACGAGACTCGTAACGCGCACCGAGGCATCACAACTCACACGAGAGAGCTATGAGAGAAGCCCACAGCTGCGCATGTTCACGAGTGGTGAAATGGTAAAGGTATATGTTTAAAGCCCCTATCAACACTATTAGGTTATTTAAGAGGCGGGACCTCCTAGTTTGACGTCCGTCTCCGATAGGACCGAGCCAAGTGGGAAGTTCGTGTAAAGTGCCTTTCCCAAGGACACAACGTCGGACCGAGCTGAGGCTCGAACCTTTCACGAGTGGAAAAGGAGCTAGATCTAGCTATATTAATGCTGAAAATGTGGCATTTTGTTGTCTGCAACCCGTGGTGTGTCATAACTGGTATTGTTATAATAATATACCGGATGTCCACTGCGGGCTGTGGGCGGGATCGGGTCGGGCC
>NW_004797512.1:86975-87971 GCF_000002075.1 Aplysia californica | reverse complement strand
TAGTAGTAGTAGTAGTAGTAGTAGTAGTAGTAGTAGTAGTAGTAGTAGTAGTATAGATCTAAAAAGACACGCAATGCATGTCGCATATTACAGACATCAGTATCATTCCTTTCCTTGACAGATAGAGAGCGCCAGAGTGTGACAGTTTGTAGTTTGTCAAGCCCGTGTCCTTCCCAAGGACACACAGGTATCACCTTTGCCAGACACGGTCAACATTTGCCCTGCCTTGCCCCGACTTTCCTGTTTAGAGTTCGTTGACCTGATGACCTCGATAGGGGCCATTGTGACTAACATTTCTCCCCCTCCTCTCTTCCACCACCAATCTCCGTTTTCCCCCTTCTCCCCACCTCTTCCGCCACTTACCTGCCTTTTTCCCACTCTTCCCATCCCTTCTACCCCCCTCTTCTGCCATCAACCTCCCACTATCCTCCTCCCATCTCCCACCATTTACCTATCACCCCTCCCCCCTCCCCAAAAAATGAGAGATGTTTCCTAGTTTCCCTACCAAGTCGTCAGCTGAAATGCTTCAGGCATGCGATTCGAATGGAAGCGGTTCGGGGAAGCCGAGATAATAATTATATATTTAAAAAAAAAACACCTCCAGTGTTTGAAACAGCGCATGCCACTATTTATCACCTCTTCATATCAGCTTTTAAAAAGTGAGGCATCATGGTGAAATCAGGCGCTCGTCAAAATAATAAAATCGAAAAAAATTGTATGTTTCTGTCTGTTTGACAATTTTTCATCGAATTTTTCGTTTTTTGACTCCGCACCTTTAAGGCCTATTAAAAATACTTCTACTGAAAAATATTGATTTTAGGCACAAAAAGGTAAGTTTGCAGTTTCTAATGACTCTCAAACTTTGGAAATCGCCAAACTTAGGGTGCCACTTTCTCGGTAATTCAAACTCTGAAACAAGGCGACCTCCACCTCCTTCAATCGCAAGTATGTGGACTTCTATTTATAATAATAATAATAATAATAGGTAGCATTTGT
>NW_004797512.1:83524-86261 GCF_000002075.1 Aplysia californica | reverse complement strand
AAATGTAAATTTTCAGTTGACCTGGACTCTTAAGCTAAGGAAATAACTAATCTTAGGCGGCCATTTTCTCACTAAATTTACTTCTGAAAACAGGTGACCCCCACCTCCTTAATTCACAACTATCTCGACTTGTATTCAAGATAAAATGGATATATTTTTCACCCAAATAAAGACAAGTGAACAAGCTTTAAAATGATACGAATAACTCTGCATGCCCAGAAATTGACGAGAGCCTGATTCCACCACGCTGCCTCACAAATGTTCGTTCCGCCCACCTACATGTAGTTCTTGGCCGAAAATCTCTCTATATAAAAGTGGACTCGGGAGGCTTTGTGCACAAACTCCTCCCTTATTACCTAACCCGCATCTTTGAAACTTTGCAGGCGTTCACAGCACCCATGTGGCTAGGACTTAACTTTAAAAAATCTACGCACACTGCTTTCCCCGATTTTTCCAAAATACTTTGTTTCGTCCACACAGAGCTTTAGCTTTTCAATGCCGTTGAACGCAGTGTTCAAAACATAATATGTGAGGCAGCGTGGTAGAATCAGGCTCTCGTCAATTTTTGGGCTTGTAGAGTTATTGGTATCATCTTAAAGCTTGTTTACTTGTCTTTATTTGGATGAAAATAATATCCATTTATCTTGAATACAAGTCGATATATTTGTGTTGAGCCAAAAGAACAAAAATTTGATAAAAATTCACAAACCTGCGGAAAAATGCAAGTTTCTTCACTTTGATTATTTTGACGAGAGCCTGATTCCACCACGCTGCCTCACATGTTATTATTTCAAGACATCTGTACACATGCTGTGCGCACTTCACCCACAATGACTAGACGATTACGTTCGTTCATCGAACGGGGTACCCAGCCAGTGAAATAATACTTGCCTCTCCCTGGGAGATCCCCACCACCTACCAAAATTACCAAACCCTCCACGAGAAAATAATATGTCACTCATGTTGAGCGAGACTAGAATAGATCTTGGGTGACACATTTCGTTGTCCTTCGCTGTGTTGTTTACTGCAATAGTAAAAAAAAAAAAAAAAAAAAAAATCCAACCAGCTGAGCAGCTCCTGGTCACATGCTTTGTTTCGTCGAGCGGGTCCTGTGAGAAAATTTCCCCATAGTCTTGAATCATAATATGTGAGGCAGCGTGATGAAATCAGGCGCTCGTCAAAAATAATGAATGTGAAGAAACTGGCATTTTTCCACAGGTTTGGAAATTTTAATCAGGTTTTGTTTTTTTTTGGCTCAACACCTTTCGTGTCCATTTAAGAATACATTTCTGCGTGGGTTGTACTGAAAAACATCAATTAAAGGCACAAAAAGTGTAAATTTTCTGTTTCCATGGACACCCAAGTTAAGAAAATCACTATACTTTGGCGCCTTTTCCTCTCTTATTTTACCTCTGAGACTAGGTGACCCCCACTGACTTCATTCGCAAAATTCTTGACTTGTATTCAAGATAAATGGATATTTTTTTATCCAAAGCATGAGAAATGAGCAAGCTTTAAGATGACACCAATAACTCTACATGCCCAAAAATTGTCGAGAGCCTGATTCCACCACGTTGCCTCACATATCTTAGATCATTTACTGTCATGGCCGTCCCTCTTCGCTGTCTGCAAAAAACTTCATTATGCTGTGGGTGCCAAAAAAAACAAGAAGAATCCACTAGTCTCGCTCTCTGGGGACTCTCGTGGCTTAGAGGTTAAGGTGTTCGCCATTCATTCAAAACTCCCTGGTTCGAATCCGGGTAGTGAGGGAAAAATTTAATTCTCTCAAATTGTCTCCTTTCACCTCCTCTCCTGCTCTCTAGCAATGTTCTATCGTATGCTTTCGTCTCTACGTTCTGCCCCCTCCCCCTCATCTCCTTTGCCACCTCCTCTGGGCTTCTGACTCCCTCTGCAGCCTTTCTACTGCTACTCCTTTGATCCTTCTTACTGCTGTCTTTCAGCCACACCCCTGATCTTCAAGACCCCCTAGCCTTCTCGGAGAGGGACGGGAAAATCTCGGAAGTCCCGTGTGCAAGTTGTGCACGTTAAAGATCCCTTGGTTGTCTAAAATCGATAAAGAAGGCTTCGGCCGCCACCCAGGCTAAATTCAAAACCTCCTGCCAATTGAACATGTTAAATGTGTCCCGCGCGCTCATATAATATGCAGTTGCAAGCGACGTAAAACCATTACCAAACCCCCCCCCCCTAAAAAAAGGCTCGCTCTTGTCGAGTTCACACGGCCCCTCCCCGCTCATTCAATCCCAAACCCTTTCACCATCCCACACACCCCTCTTCCATTTTTTATATGACCTCAAATTTAGTTAAATGTTGTACTCCATAGTGATTTTGAGTTACATGTACTTTAAAATGAACGATCTAGGATATAAAGTAAGTCTATGACTTTTCCAGACCGCCGGTCGTTGTTTTCTAAGGGTATGTCAGTTGTTTGGTTTATTTTTCAACCATTCAGGAGGTTTTTCGGTTCAAGGATAAGTACGTTGACCCGCAGCCCTGACTGGACAGTCGTTACATTCTTCCGTTTTGTTTTTAACTTCCAAAAAGCACGGGCTTTCCAGAACCGGCGAACAGAAGCGTGAACTCTGGTAGATTTGAATAAAGATAACGCCTCAGTAGATCTAACACGTCACTGTTTTACTATCTTTCTTTCATAAGTTTTTTTTCTTCTTTTTTTTTGTGGTAAACTTCTGTCAAATGGTAAATATAAGTAATAATTATA
>NW_004797512.1:81055-82166 GCF_000002075.1 Aplysia californica | reverse complement strand
AGGATGGGCCTCTCGTGGTCTCGAAGTTAAGGTGTTTGCCTCTCATTCAATAGATCCTTGGTTTGAATCCCCCTCACCTCCTTTGCCCGTTCCTCTGGGCTCATGACTCTTTCTGTAGCATTTCTACTGCTACTCCATGGCTCCTTCTTACAGCTGTATTTCAGTCACACCCCTGATCTTATGGTTGGTAAGATCTAACACCTAGCCTTCTCGGATAAGGGCAAAAATTCTCTGAGGTCTAGCGTGTAGGTTGAGATCCCTTGGTGGTTCAAAATCCATAAGAGTAGGCTTCGGCAGCCACCCGGGCAAAATTCAAAATGTCCTACCAACTGAGGATGTTGAATGTGTTCCTCCGCGCGCTTATATTATGGCCTCATGCAGTTTCGAGCGCCATAAAAATTATTACATTCGATAAATGATATTTTGATTCTGGATTCGAGTTGGAGAGTCGGGATAGTTCAAACCACCATGCCCCACCCCCTCCCTCCCTTTCTTCCCAACAAAACCACCACCACCCCCATCTTTTCAAACTAAAATACTGCAAAAAAACAAAGAAACAAAGGCTTACGTATAAAAAACAAACCAAACATTTCTCTGTGCGTGTCTGGGGAGGGGGCGGGGCGGAGTTTGGGAGGGGGAGGGGAGGGGGGAATGTCTATTGATCACGTGATCACAGAATACGGGACACGACACCCATCGTCACGCTTAATTTAATATTCTCTCGTCCGCTGCTTTCGTCTATGAGTTACCGGGAACTGAAACCATTTCTGACCAACCTAATTATGGTACAAAGCACGGACATACAGGGTTACAAGGTCCGGCACAGCGGTCAGTTGTACACCCCGGTCACTAGGGCACCGGGACCTGGTAATTACATTACAAAACTGTGACCAAATGTTTGACGCGTACCCGGGCCACAATCTCGCCACCTGTTTGCCTTTGGGTTGCCGCAGTAAACGATATATTTCACAAAAAAAGCAAGAACAGACAAATAGAAATTCATTCGTACCAACTAAACACACAGTACGACAACTACATATGAAACACACACACACGCACACACACACACACACACACACACACACACACACACACACACACACACTGACAC
>NW_004797512.1:76368-78127 GCF_000002075.1 Aplysia californica | reverse complement strand
CAGAGACTGATTTAGGTGTGACTCCGTGGCTGAGACGTAAGTTCGTTACCAGTGAGTCGTGTTTTATTTCGGTTCTTTCTTAATCTTTTGACATAAGTGAGGCAGCGTGGTGGAATCAGGCTCTCGTCAAAATAATCAGTTAAAAAACTTGCATTTTTCCACGGGTTTGTTAATTTTTATCATATTTTTGTTTTTTGGCTCAACACCTTTCATGCCCATTAAAAAACTCATTTCCGTGTGGATTTTTCTGAAAAATGTTGATTAAAGGCTCAAAAAATGTAAATTTTCAGTTACCACGGACTCTTAAGATAAGGTAATAACTAATCTTTGGCGGCCATTTTCTCACTAACTTTACCTCTGAAAACAGGTGACCCCCACCTCCTTCATTCGCAAATGTCTCGACTTGAATTCAAGATAAATGGCTATTTTTTTTATCCAAATAAACACAATTGAACAAGCTTTAAGATGATACCAATAACTCTACATGCCTAAAAATTGACGAGAGCCCGATTCCACCACGCTGCCTCACAAATAACTGTGTCAATGGGGATAAAAAGTGCAGCTACAGTGTCCAGTGTGTGAGATTTTCGGGAGTTTAAGCCCACACTGCCGTGCCAAGACAGAGCGACGTATCTGCACTTCTTATGACATTGCGTTACGTCGCGCTGCCATTGGAAATATGGGCATGGTCCTTCAGTTACGTCTGTTTGCCATAGTGAAATATCCTATTTGTAGTGCAGATACGTCTTCCTACCTAAAAGATGCAGAATGGGTATAGGCGTTCTTTCAAATGAAGATGCATAATTTTTGCAGATACGTCGTTCTGCCTTGGCACGCCAGAATAATGTCAGGCATTTCGATGACATGTCGTTCAAGAAGGTGACAATAAAGGTAATTTAAAATAATAATTTTACACTCGCATTGAGACAATTTTGTTTATCTGGGAATTCAGGAAGCTGGCTGCTTCATCCATTCATGTCAGAGTCAACCCGTGCTGAGTAGAATTCAGTATTGCAGCGCAGCTGACAGGGAGAGGGGGGGGGTGGGTTACTGCATTTAAAATGAATAAATAAATCTGTTTGACAACTTTCATAAAATGTTATCAGTATAAAGAAAGAGAAACCAGACAAAGACCAGGAAAAGAGGTTTGTTTACACAGTGGTACGACGACATAATGTACATTTACCTGGAAGCAAGCAGAAATCTCTTCGTTTTGTGTCGCTGCCAATGAGTCTGTACGCGGATGTGTGGGTGCGTGTTCAGGATGTGTGTACCTGGGCTATCCCAAATTTTGTATAGCTACCAAACGGTTTATGAGACAATTTTGTACTGTATGTATCATGAATTCATTTTCTCGCAGTGGATAGACCGAGAAACTCGATATCTGAAAGACAACTGTAAGAAAGCACCAAGAAGTAGCTGTAGAAAGGCTGCAGAAAGAGTCGGGAGTCCAGTGGAAGGGGCAAAGGAAGTAAGGGGGGGGGGGGGGGGCAGTGGAGACGAAAGCAGACGACAGAATATTGCAAAAGAAGTGAAGAAAGGGAAAGAAGATAACTCTATGGTGTGAGCGTATACGTGTGCGCTTGTGGGGGAAAAAAGATTGTAGACAAAATGTGCAATGTGCTGTGTGCAGGGTGGGGGAGAGAGGGAGAGAGGGAGAGAGAGAGGGAGAGGGAGATGGAGAGAGAGTGAGAAATAGAAAGAGAGGGGGAAAGAAAGGGAGAGAGAGAAAGAGATAGAGAGAGAGGGAAAGAGAGAG
>NW_004797512.1:72792-76259 GCF_000002075.1 Aplysia californica | reverse complement strand
GGGGAGTTACATCCTGTCCAAAACAATGTTAACCTATTTCCGTTTTTCACATCATTGCTTCAAAGTGAGTCGTTTCTGCGTCTTTTTGCTGGGATATTGTACTTCTTTCAATTCAGTCATGACAAGCAGTCGAAGCAGACCCACAATCTAAATTATCTAAAGTGCGTCAAAGAAAACGAGAAACATTTAGAATAATTTACAATTGAGGTGATCAAAAGATAAAGGTTCAAGTCACATTCGTACCAACTGCAGTGAGGTTATTGAACACACAGTGCTACAAAATGTTATGAAACAGAGAGAGAGAGAGAGAGAGAGAGAGAGAGAGGGGGGGGAGGGAGAAAGAGAGATAATGTTTTATTAAGCGCTTTGCAGCACGTAAGGCAAGTACAGGGCGATCCAAATCAAAAACTACAACTTTTTTTTTTTAATCTCGAAAAAAATTTTTCTAGAACGCAATAATTTGGAACAGACATAATTCCTTCAAAAGCTATTTGTTTGACATAAAATCCATGAAGAAGAAATTTATTTTGAAAATGGAAATGGCGTAAAGAAAAAAAAGGCCCCAAAAAAGCAAAGTTCATCTTTTTGAAAAAATCTTGCAAAGGAAATCGTGAAAAGATTGGTTCACTTTTTTCTTTATTTTCTCCTTGACATTTAAGTTTCTACCCCTGTAACATTTAAACAATATTTAATTTCTTTCACAGAATTTAAAAACGAACACTTTTATTTTGGAATTCCTAGAAGCAGTGCTCCACATGCCCTCCTTTGGACTCGACACATTTTTAACGCGTCGTTCGAAAAGTCCAATGGCGCCAAAACACAAGGACCTGTTAAACCATGCGTTTTTAAAGCCACACTGTACATGTTCAGTATGAAGTGGCTTCTAGAGACAATAGGGAGTGAGGTGCCCAGTAGACAATCATTTTGGAGTCAACATATCCCGCAGGGTAAAAATGGGCTTTCTCTAAACCAAATGTCATCGAGGAACTGATCCCGCTTTTCAAGACAATCGAGGAACCATGAACCCATTGCCATGCTCTGATTCAAGTCGACTCGGCCTAGCGAAGATGAAAATAGTACAGTCATAAATTACGAGCTGCCCTGAGAATGCAGACAGATGAGGTGTAGGAAAGTCCTTGCTGCAGATCGTCTATGGATAGACGTCTCATGCGACTCGACTACTGAAATCTGCAACTTGCTGACGTTTAAAGGGCTGCGTGTGGTGCGTGTTCGACCTGAAGTGGACATTTTTTACGGAAATTTTAGTTCTGATTCGCTACAGATCCGAACTGACGTAACGTCTCTACTCATGACACAACAGGTCTTGAGGGCACCTAGGAATTCTTTTCATGCCGTGCGCAGAATTTACGAAATGTCAGGGATGGTGTGTTTGTGGAGAAGTAATGTTCAGTACAAAAGAACTCCATGCTCTTTACTTAACTTACCCATGATCTCAGCAGGCAAACGAAATAAGGGAAAAATGATATCTGTAGGCTACTGTTGATTTGTTAGACTGCTGTAGCTTGCAATATGGCGTGACTGTTGCAACTTTTAGTGGTAGGCCTAACGCAAACGGGTGCGTCATTATACGAAAATGAGGACAAGGTTTAAAACGGGTTGTTTTTTTATGTGCCATATAGAGCAAAACCATTCAATGGACTTATTTATTTAAAATGTTTGTCAGACAAATTCCTTTTGACTTCCGTATATCATGTTCAAATCTGAAAAGCAAAACTTCAGTATGGAGGAAGATATTTAAAAAACTTGTAGTACATTTGTTGCGGGGGGGGGGTTGGGGTCACCTTGTATTTACTAATGTCTTGTCTTGTTGTGCGTGCACCGAACCTTTGTAACATCAACTGCCATTGTAAACGACCAAGAAAAATTTCTCCCTGCGAGATGAATAAAGATTGTCTTTGTCATTGTGATTATGAGAACGGAATAAACATTGGAGAATATTGTAACAACAGGCAAGATTTGTTTTTAGTCTTTTTTCTGTGTGTGTTTTACGGCGCTTGCAACTGCACAGGGCCATATGAGCGCGCGGAACGCACCAAGCATTTTCAATTGGTAGGATTTTTTAATTTTGTCCAAGTGGCGGCCGGAGCCTACTTTTATCGATTTTTGAACCACCAAGGGATCTTTAACACGCAAACTTGCACACAGGACCTTCGAGACTTTTCACCCTTGTCCGAGAAGGCTAGGTGTAGATCTTTCCAACCACAAGATCAGGGGTGTGGCTGAAAGACAGCAGTAAGAAGGAGCTATGCAGTAGCAGCAGAAAGGCTGCATAAAGAGTCAGGAGCCCAGAGGAAGGGGCAAATGAGGTGAGGGGTGGGAGCTGAAAGAGGAGACGAAAGCAGACAACTTAAAATGTTTAATGTGTCCTGCGCGCTCATTTGAACTAATGCAGTTGCGAGTGCCGTAAAAAAATTTAATAAAGACCAACCCACTGTCCAAGAGAACTATCTGTCTAAGACAAGCATTTTCTTCTCAAAAGTGTATGGTCGTCTTGGACAGGTCCATATGTAAATTATGCGGAGCAGGTGCTTGACACTGCCTATAAGGACCAAGGCGAAATGACAAGAGTACAACATCCCACAGCAGAAATATGTTCTATTTTACATTATTTTATCTAATTAAAGAAAAATGGAAATATAACTGTTCACAAAAAGCACACTGGGTGGCGTCGGTAGCCTAGTGGTTAGGCTACCGGACTCGTATTCCTGAGGTTTCGGGTTCGGGGGTTCGAGCCTCAGCCCGGTCCGACGTTGTGTCCTTCGGAAAGACACTTTACACGAACTTCCCACTTGGCTCGGTCCTATCGGAGACGGACGTTAAACTGGGAGGTCCCGCCCCTTAAATAGCCTAATAGTGTTGGTAGGGGTGTTAAACCAATACCATTTTTTCACAAAGCACACGAACACAAAATCCCGCCAAATTGATCAAGTAATAACAAACAGGAATTAGAATGCATTCATACCGTCTTTAATACGGGCTATTTTTTTGGCAGGTGTGCGCGAAGAATACAATTGTGTATTTTTATCCAATGAATAATCACGTCATTGCGTCTGTTTATGCAAGTGTGTGTGTGCGTCAGCATGTGTGTGTGTGTGTGTGTGTGTGTGTGTGTGTGTGTGTGTGTGCGTGTCTGTGTCATTCTGTCCCTGAGAGTGAGAGCTTAATCCTGTAAGTGTCCGGGTATTTTGGGCGGAAATTATAAAACCATTTCCATCTTAATCAATCAGAAGATGGACGCGCCCCCAACCCCCCTCTCCCCTTTTTTCCAACATACACGAACACACTTGAGAGAGGTTGGCAGTTACTCAGGTGTGTTTGCTCCTTCTTTCATATTTTCTTATCAAACATCTATCGTCCTGATCTCTATTCCTTCTTTTTATGCGTTTGTTACTCTCTAGTAACACATCTAATCTTCGGCTCTTATATATGACCTTATTGTTTTGCAA
>NW_004797512.1:69898-72088 GCF_000002075.1 Aplysia californica | reverse complement strand
ACACAAACACACACACACACACACACACACACACACACTCACACACTCTGTCTTTTTATCTTTCTCTCTGTTCTGTGTTCCTGGTATAATATAATCCCACACATTAATAGAAGAGACATATTTATTACTTTTTTCCTTGGCCCAACGATCGAAAAAAGTAATAATTATTTAGATCTTGATTCTGCTTTTCTCTGTAGAAAGGTTATCAACATGATATCTCTGTCTTTCTCTCTCCCTCTTTTTCTCTCTCTCTCTCCCTCCCTCCCTCTCTCTCTCTCTCTCTCTTTCTCTCTATCTCTATCTCTCTCTATCTCTCTCTCTCTCTTTCTTTCTCTCTCTCTTTCTTCTTCTCTTTCCCTCTCTCTTTTTCTTTCTCTCCCCCCCCCAAGAAATGATAGCAGCCCCCAAACAAAACAGAAAGAAAAAACAAAAAAAAGCACCCTTCAAATTAAAACAAAATAAACCCTTGGTATCTTAGACAATATTGAATATATAAATGTAAGATACACGAGAATCCAAACACATGAGAAAGTGTTCGTCACTATTATTTACTCAGAATGTTGGGGTTTTTGGGGGATGGGTTTGTTTTTTTTTCAAACAGAATAGAACAAAGATGAGACTTTGGCGCTCATATGACCTTATGCAGTTTCCAGCGCCGTAAAACCTCTACTAAAACTAACTAAAGATGAGCCCTGGTAATATGTAGGAACTCAGGAATTCAAACAACACGTTAAGCCTCCGAACATTCAATACTCCACGTACACTTACAAATTGGGGGGAGAGGAGCAAAAAGATTGTTATCAAGACTTTAAAAATGAAGGAAGTGGAACTCGACCCATTGTTCCCTGGGTGGTGACTATTTCTGGCCCAGGTATAAAAGCAGATCGGCGGAGCTCCCCAGGCCTTCAGAAAGCCGGCGTGTCGCGATCGGACGGGGGTTGGACTATAGGCGAGGGGTGGCATCTGCGGCAGATTTTCACCTACCTGGTCCTGGCGAGTGTCGGGTGGATTTAATATACCTGGTTGACAGATTTAACAACTGTTGTTGTTGGACTGTGTATCTGTCTGTCCGTGTCGGGGGCTAGTGTTCTCGACAAGTGTTTTGGTACTTTAGCGTATTGTGACGTTAGCAAAGACAGATTTGAAGAGGTGGTCATATTTACCTGTGTTGGTGAGAAAAGAGAATTATTGTAAAAAGCAATAGTGTTCTTTTTGTGAAAACTTGCGTCTTTGGCGCTGTTTGCGTCTGTGTGTTGTTGTTTTTTTAAAGGATTCTGATTATCCCTTTGGACAAAGTCTTAGTGTTAAGCACTAGGCTGGGATTTCAGAGACAGATTGTAGAATCGCTCAGGTGTACCAACATTTACGAAATTTTTATTGAAAAAAACTGTGCAGTGTCTATCTGTGTGTTGCAGAAACTTCTTTCTGCTTTGACGACTTTTTGCGTTGTTCAGGATTTTTGTTTGCTCATAGCGCAGTGGTCGCAGTTCTAGAAGACAAGTGAACACTACGTCACAGCCATAAAACTGACAGAGATAAGAAGAGGAGGCAATCTAGGGAGATCATAATATTGGCGAGAACAGAGAGCGCTTGTGAATAGTTCAGTGTCTGTGTGTGCACGTCTGGAGCACAGGGGGAGTCTCTTCTGGACATTTTCGACAACTTAACAATTTTGATTTCCATCACAGGTAATGTTTTCTTCTTTCCCTTTTGGTATTTTATCTAATTCGGAGTTTGATATTGACACACGCGTGTAGTGTTATAAACAGCAATGTGTTATTAATAGCTGTAATAATTATAAAACCCACTAAAAGCAAAATCACTGCGTGCGAGGTGAAATGTCTCCGCAAAACCTTTAATAACACAAAGAGAGACAGGCAGAGAAATGAAGACGTAAAAGCTGCCGATATTTCAGAATAAAAGGGACACCGGCTACGAATATCACTTAGCCAGCAAGCCAAGAGAGCTTGTAACTCTAAGTGCTCAGGCGATACTGAAAGAGGCAGACCAAGCAAAAAAATGACTGACGGAGTCAAGAAAACCCTGAGAAATTATAATATCCCAATTGAAGGAGCTGAAGACTTGCAGTACAATAGATAAATGCATCCCCCTTGATGCTTAACGGCAAAAAAAGATGAAAAAAGTAAAGCAAATTAAAGAATAATAATTGTTATAATGGTATAATGCTAA
>NW_004797512.1:66877-68087 GCF_000002075.1 Aplysia californica | reverse complement strand
CCCTTTTTTTCGCCCCGAACCCCCACCTTGATAAACAACCTTTAACATTTTGTTTAACAATATGTGCAGCATTGGAGCCTATAATGTATCCCACTCAACCTGGGTTGAAGCCTGCCTCCTAATTCATTTTAATTGTGTTGATGGGGGTGTAAAAACTTCTGCGCAAAAAAGGAAATTATGAGGAAACGGTGGGGGGTGGGGGGGTCTGCATCTTTGTGGAGGAAACCTAACATAACTTTAATGATCCCTACATTTCCTAGAACATACAGCGTAAACATGAGCCCTCTTTGCGAGCCTGTCGGTCAAAAGCTTAAGTTGCCTTGCTAAACAGATGTACACAATAATATAGGCGTTTGTTAGCCCCTTACTGTTATAAGACATAACGGGTGGCTAACGATATTGACAGGGACTAACGATATTGTCAAGGACTAACGATATTGTCAGGGACTAACGATATTGTCAGGGAATTATGGACAAAGGAAAGTGAGAGACGCCCACCACTCCAACAAAAGGCAATTATTTCGTCGTGCTTCTCTCAGCTTCATTTTCCACAACTCATGGACATTGAATTTACTTTGGCCAGATGTTTTCTCGCAATGCGAATCCGGGCTCAGCGTCTCCTAATTGACAAGAAATACGTTTACTTTGACATTGTATTTTGATGTTATCTGAGTATACATTAGCCTGTTGCTCTGACCACAGAGCGGGGAATCAGCTCTTGTGACGTACTTTACAGACATAATGGTGAGTTCATTGTTCATGACCTATGTCGTACCCTTCGGCAAGCTAGGCGGTATCACCTTCTAGCAGGTGATCTGGTAATTGTGGTGGGCGGTGGGGACCACCCGGGTGGTAAGTGGGTGGCACGAGTTGTTTCATGTCCGACTAGGAAGTACATTTATTGGGTGGGCGGTAGGAAAATCGTTATCTTCTCAAAGACGGCAAAAGTGGGCGCTGGCTTTAAAAGGATTAAAAGGAGCTGGCATAATACAAGCTTAATTAATAAGGCACTGACATAGGCGTTCTGATTAAAATACCTGTACAGTGTGGATGTCTGACTCTAGCCATGTATGTGCGTGAACAGCGATTTTCTGGAACATGACGTACTTTCTTTCTATTAACTACCTATACGCACACGCACACACACACGCACACACACACACACACACACACACACACACACACACACACACACACACACACACACACA
>NW_004797512.1:61858-62970 GCF_000002075.1 Aplysia californica | reverse complement strand
AAAGTGAAGAAACCTGCATTTTCCGCAGGTTTGTGAATTTTTATCAAATTTTTGTTTTTTGACTCAACATCTTTCATGCCCATTAAAAAACTCATTTCTGTGTGGATTTTTCTTTTAAAAAACCCATTGATTAAAGGTGCAAAAAATGTAAAATTTTAGTTACCACGGACTCTTAAGCTAAGGAAACAACTAATCTTGGGCAGCCATTTTCTCACTAATTATACCTCTGACGACTTAGATTCAAGAAAAATGGATATTTTTTCATCCAAATAAAGACAAATGAAAAAGCTTTAAGATGATTCCAATAACTCTACATGCATAAACATTGACGAGAGCCTGATTCCCACCACGCTACCACACACATAGATAAGAGTGTTAGTGTTAGGTTTAAGGCCTTGGGTTAGGGTTAGGGTAAGGGTTATGGTTAAGGGTAAGGCTTGGGTTTGGACCCGGGTTAAGGTTAGTTGTGTTTGGTTGTTGTTGTTTTTTCATTTCATCCCTTTACATTCTTTCATTTCCCTTTATAAAAACGTCTTTCCCTTTTTTTTCATTTACCTTTCTTCTTTCATTTCCTCCTCGTCACCTTTCATTTCCTCTCCCTGCTCGAATAGAGAACGTCTGTGGTCGAGCAGACAGACAACTGTACTGCATAAAATGTCTTCGTGGGTGGTTGACGGTTGCTCTGGTGTGGTTTGCTCCTTCTTTCCTATCAAACATCTATTGTCCTTATCTCCCCTCCTTCTTTCCTATCGTCCTTTTCCCTCCTTCTATTCTGAGTGTGTCACTCTCTGGTAACGCTTTAAATCATCCGCATAGTATGACGTAATTGGGTTGCAGGCTCCCTAAAACACTTACCAAATTAAATGTAAACTCATACTCAAAGGTAGTAAGCCTGTTTCTTTGTGCCTGAAATTTCAGTACTTTATATATACAAGAACATAATAATCTATACCTATTTGTTTCTTTTTAGGCCCAATTTTGTTTCGGGAATATTCTAGCCAATCGATATCTCTATTATTTTGGATCTTTATCTTGTGCACGAAGTATGTATGTTAGTGTAGTAGTAGTAGTAGTAGTAGTAGTAGTAGTAGTAGTAGTAGTAGTAGTAGTAG
>NW_004797512.1:57721-59276 GCF_000002075.1 Aplysia californica | reverse complement strand
GAGAGAGAGAGAGAGAGAGAGAGAAGTGGTGTATGTATGTATTTTGTATGACTTGGGCACTCGTGGACTCATATGTGTGGCAGCAAGGTGGAATCAGGCTCTCGTCAAAATAATCAAAGTGAAGAAACTTTGCATTTTTCCGCAGGTTTGTGAATTTTTATCAAATTTTTGTTTTTTGGATCAACACCTTTCATGCCCATTAAAGAACTAATTTCTGTGTGGATGTTTCTGAAAAACGTTGATAAAAGACACAAAGAATGTAAATTTTCAGTTACCACGGACTCTTAAGCTAAGGACATAACTAATATTTGACGGCCATTTTCTCACTTATTTTACCTCTGAAATCAGGTAACCCCCACCTCCTTCATTCGCAAACATCTCGACTTGTTTTCAATATAAATTGATTTTTTTTCATACAAATAAATACAAGTAAACAAGTCTAAAGATGATACCAATAACTCCAAATGCCCAAAAATTGACGCCGAGAGCCTGATTCCAGCTCGCTGCCTCACATATAATTGTGACGAGTACATGTATTAATGTGCTAGCAAACCCGCACTCAGCACATTCTTTGCCAGGCCCCGGGAGCTCAGTCAGTCTGTCGCGTGGGTAGGAAACAGCTTGAGGGGGGTTTAATGTCTTCACCGGGCGTCGGGGGCACAGTTTATTGTGGTCTTATCGTTCTAATCGAAGACTGAGAAGACACCACGATAACGCCCCTGACCCGCCTTTTGCAGATTGTCACCTCAGTTGTACGGCAGACGTGCAGCATTGTGGCATGATAGGCGTTCACTGTATCGTTAGCTAGGCTACAAATGAAGCAGCGAGAGAAACTAAGGCAAATTTCACTCTGAGAGGTGAATAGAGATTGCCATTGTTGTTGTTATACATAATATTATGTATAGCACATAGTATATAGTATATCGTGTTGTAAATACAGAGTTACATGGGTTTGTGGTTGGCGGGTGCTCTGGTGTGGTTTTCTTCTTCTTTCCTATGAAATATCTATCGTCCTTATCTCCCCTTCTTCTTTCTAATGTATGTTACTCTCTTGTAAAACCTCCAATCTTCTGGCGCTCATATGACCTTATGCAGTCGCGAGCGCCGTAAAACCTCTACTAAAAACTAAAACTAAAGAGTTACATAGAAATGCGAATGAATACTTTTTTCCTAAGACACGCATGTTCAGGCGAAGAATTGGTTACAAAAAGGCAACACTGGGGGTCTGCCTTGTGTACGTAAGTACTACACTTGTGTTCAATAAGGTAGGGAATGGGTCAAAGTTCATTGGGGAATCTCATTCTCAAATGCGTCTATACACATGACGTCATTGCTACCCAAATGTGTTCCCGCAGCAGAGAGTAGCAACTCAGGCAGTAGGTCAATTTAGCTCTATCTGGGGGCTCAAGTGTACCTTTACCGAATAATGTAAATCTATAATACGCATTAACTCAGATTTTTTTCTTTCGTTCCTCATATTATATATTTAAAGCCAACTTTTAAAAAATAATTTTAGGAGGGGTGCGTGGGACGATAAGCCGAAAATTTGCGGAAT
>NW_004797512.1:56033-57621 GCF_000002075.1 Aplysia californica | reverse complement strand
CTCTCTCTCTCTCTCTCTCTCATGCCATCTTGTACCTTCTTTTGGGTCTTCCTCTTAATCGTTTTCCTGGTCTCGGTCTTCATTCATTACATCGTTTTTTTCGTCTGTTATTGGGTGGTTGGCGGGTGCTCTGGTGTGGTTTGCTACTTCTTTCCCATGAAGCATTTTGGCGTCTTTCTCTCCCCTCCTTCTTTTTTGTGTTTGTTACTCACTTGTAACACATCCACTCTTCGGCACTTGTATGACCTTATTGTGTTGCAAGTGTCGTAAAACACTTACTAAAACAAAACCACCTGTTATCCTTTGTTTTACCAATGTGACCAGTCCATTTCCATTATTATGTAAGCATAACTTTTGGAATATCTGCGATTCCTGTTTTTTTCATCTGTAATATTACTGTACTTTTTTATATTTAATTTGTATAGACAGCTCTAACTTTTCTTTCAGTATAATATAGTCATAAAATGTACAGTTGGTCGGAGACGCCAATTCTAGGTCTTTATACTTTACTCCTCCACTATTGTTTCTGTCTATCTTTCTTTTCATGCACCGAATAACCTTTAGTATGTTGCAATGCTTCTCTATACTCAAGTTATGACATTGAGCATTTATAACTTGTTATTGAAGCCAAAAGGAGACCATTCAAGACGTCATTCCAACATGTGTTATTCACACAAAAAACTGACCCCCGATTCAAAAACATGTTTGCAATTCATCTGTTTGTTTGTTTTCTGCGTTGTCAACTTAATATAGCCACAGATCACAGGTTCTTTGAAAATAGCTGATACCATTTTAGGTTCGTATGCAATATCTCTTAATCGGTGCATACAGACTGTTTGAGTTCACAATGGAGGCGGAAAAAAGAATGATAATGTTTTTCTACCAGTGGCGTTAGGTTGGATTTCTCAAGAATACTTTGTAACATGATCATCGAGCGAAGAGTGAGTTACTGTAGGTCATACTAATGTGCTCTGCGTGAGTGTCCCACTCTCCACTCAGTGTGTAACTTTTTATACCATGTCGTTCTCCCACTCTCCACTCAGTGTGTAACTTTTTATACCATGTCGTTCTCCCACTCTCCACTCAGTGTGTAACTTTTTATACCATGCTCATTTATTACTAGAGAGCCAGATCCTCAAAACAAAGCACGATGACAGAGTAGTTTAGTTTCGCCCCAGCATTAGTGTCCACGCCCACTGAGTGATTGATAACCGCTCCCCGTTCACAGGACAATGTTAGAGGAGTCGGCGACACACCGTGGCCCAATCAGTGGGGCCGGAGCTATCTCACTCCGCGGGTGACAATACCATTTCTTATCGCAACTGAAGAGCTCACAGATCAGGATTTATTATTGGTACCGACCACGTCACACGATCAAGGTCTGGCATACCTAGGTTTGCGCCATTCTTAGTGCTGACTTTTTGTTTCCTTTGCTTGTGTGTTTATTTGTTGGTGTGAGTTTATTGTGGTGTAGAAACGCTGAACAAGGATAGTCATAGTTCCTAGCAATTCTCTCTCTCTCTCTCTTTCTCTCTCTCTCTCTCTCTCTCTCTCTCTCTCTCTTTCTCTCTCTCTCTCTCTCTCTTTC
>NW_004797512.1:54924-55933 GCF_000002075.1 Aplysia californica | reverse complement strand
CTCTCTCTCTCTCTCTCTCTCTCTCTCTCTCTCTCTCTCTCTCTCTCTCTCCCTCTCTGCTATCAAACATCTATCGTCCTCGTCTGCCCTTCTTCTTTTTTTGTGTGTTTTATACTCTCTTGTAAGACCACTAATCGTCTGCACTAATATAACCTAATTGTGCTACAAGTGCTGTAAAGACTAACTACAACGAAACATTCGTGCGTGATCATAATATGCTCTTACGCACTTACAAGCGCCGTAAAACAACTCTCTCTTACTAAAGTAACAGTCGTCTAGTATGTTTCAATGTCTCTTAATATCTTTCTGAGCTCATTTCTTGGATTACACTGAGAGACCTTGGTCTCCTTTTGAAGCGCTCCTTTGTGGTCGTCTTCGAATCAATACTGTTGTTTGATGGCGAGTGCCCTGGTGTGGGTTACCCCTTCTTTACCCTTAAACAACTATCGTCCTTATCTCTCCTCCTTCTTCTTTTCTTTGAATGTTACTCTCTAGTAACCCCTCTAATCGTGTCGGCAATTATATGGCCTATTTGTGTTACAAGTGCTGTAAAACTCTTACTGAAACTGAACGAAAAATTTACGATCCAAGAAAGAAACTCTCCTGCGTCATATTATGGGTGTTTGGAATGTGCTTTGGGTAGGTCCTGCTTCTTAATTCTTGTTTTGGTAAGTGTTTTACGACGCTTGCAACTGCATAAGGTCATATGAGCGCCCGGGATACATTAAACATTTTCAGTTTGGTAGAAATTAATTTTGAATTTTTCCCAGGTCGAAGCCGAAGCCTACTCTTATCGATTTTACGACCACCGAAGGATCTTTAACGTGTTCACCTTGCACACATGATCTGCGAGATTTTTTTCGCCTCTATCCGAGAAGGTTAGGTGTTAGATTTTTACCTAACCTAAGATCAGGGGTATGGCTGAAAAACAGCAGTAAGAAGGAGCCAAGGAGTAGCAGTGGAAAGGCTGCAGAGTCAGGAGCCCAGAAGAGGGGGCAGAGGGTTGGAG
>NW_004797512.1:53795-54824 GCF_000002075.1 Aplysia californica | reverse complement strand
GAATTTTTACCCGGGTGGCGGCCGAAACCTACTCTTATCGATTTTTGACCACCAAGGGATATTTAACGTGCCCAACTTGCACGCGGGCCCTCCGAGATTTTCTGTCCTTGCCCGAGAAGGCTTGGTGAAGATCTTTCCTTCCAGAAAATCAGGGGTATATGGCTGAAAGACAGCAGTAAGGAGGAACCAAGGAGTAGCAGTAGGAAGGCTGTAGACAAAGTCAGGAGCCCAGAGGAGGGGGCAAAGGAGGTGAGGGGGTGGGGGCAGAAAGAGGAGACGAAAGCAGACGACAGAATATTACTAGAAAGCAGGAAAGGGGGTGAAAGGAGACAATTTTAGAGAAGAAAATCTTTCGGTAGCTACCCGGATTCGAACCCGGGACCTTAGAAGGAGAGGCGAACACCTTAACCTCTAGGCCACGAGAGCCCCGTACGTACATGCATATCATGTATAATATGTATGTGCGTATGTTTCAGTGTGTATGATTATGTGTGTATGTTTATGTTCGTATGTTTCAGTGTGTATGTTTATGTTCGTATGTTTCAGTGTGTATGTTTATGTTCGTATGTTTCAGTGTGTATGTTTATGTTCGTATGTTTATGTGTGTATGTTTATGTTCGTATGTTTCAGTGTGTATGTTTATGTTCGTATGTTTCAGTGTGTATGTTTATGTGCGTATGTTTGTGTGCGTATGTTTATAATATTTTTGTGCGTGCATTTGTAAGAAACAGGTACATATTATGTGTATGTACATGTGTATGTGTCTGTGTACATACATGTGTATAAACATGGGTATGTGTGTCTGTGTGTGTTAGTGTGTGTGTGTGTGTGTGTACTTGCATGTGTGTTTATCCGTATGTGAATGTATTTGTATGAATGGTATGTACCTACAACATTTGTATGTATGTATGTATGTATGTATGTATGTTTGTCTGTCTGTCTGTCTGTCTGTCTGTCTGTCTGTCTGTCTGTCCGTCTGTCTGTCTGTCTGTCTGTCTGTCTGTCTGTCTGTCTGTCTGTCTGTCTGTC
>NW_004797512.1:52139-53250 GCF_000002075.1 Aplysia californica | reverse complement strand
TGTCTGTCTGTCTGTATGTCTGTCTGTCTGTCTGTGCTTGCCTGCGTGTGCATGTGTGTGCGTGTGTACGTGCGTGTGTGCGTGCGTGTGTGCGTGTGTGTAAGTGTGTATGTGTGTGTATGTTTTTTTGTGTATGTATGTATGTCTGTGTATGTACGTATACTATGTAGAGGGAGACCAACAAAAACACTAAACAACTTTTTTTGTAAATACTTTCCTTCCCACCGAAGTTTTATATTTCTCATTTGTGAACAACATTTTGGAGCCAAAAGGAATTTGTCTGATTTCATTTTTAGAAAAATCCATAGAGTAGTTTTTCTCTACATAACGCGTAAAAAACAACCCATTTTCAGCTAGCTATGTCCCCGTTTTTGTGACATGACGCACTGGTCCACATAAGACCTACCACTAAGATCCCCAACGATCGCGCCATATTGGAAGTTACAGTAGTGTGACTGGTCAACAGACGTTTACAGATCTTTTTTTCCCGAAGTTTCCCGTGCCTGTTGAGATCATGGTTAAGATTAGTAAAGAGCAGAGAGCTTTTTGTATTTTAAATTTTCTCCCCACCAACTCATTTTGTAAGTTTCGCATAAAGTGCAAAAAAATAAAATGTTAAAGTGTCCTTAAAGCCTCCTTTGAGGTCAAGGGTGAATATGGTTCATCTGTTATGACCTTACTAAATGACCGCTTCAGGTTAAACACACACCGTTCGCACTCGATTAAACGTCACCGGGGTGCAACGTTCAGTAGATGAGCCCCACGAGATGTCTGTCCGTAGACAATGGCTGCAGCTGGGACTTTCCTACATCTTAATGGTCTGCATTCTCAACGTTTATCTTCTTCTACGGCTGTACCATTTTCTTGTTCGCGAAGCTTACATGGATCAGAGAATAGTAATGTGTTTATGATTCCTCCAGCGTATTAAAAAGCGTAAACCTTTCCTCTATGACATTTGGCACCTTGGCCAAGTCCATGTTATTCACTTTTCAAGATATGTTAACTCGGCAAATGATGTCTATTTGGGTAACCTGACCCTACCCCCTATTGTCTCCATACTGTGAGGTATACAGTGTGTGTGGCTATGAGTGCTAATGGTTGCCCGCCCCCC
>NW_004797512.1:50779-52039 GCF_000002075.1 Aplysia californica | reverse complement strand
TTTTCAGAATTCTAGAATTTTACAAATATTTTTGTAAAACTCTTTAAGAAAAAAAGAAATATTGTTTAAATGTGAAAGGGATGGAAAGATCAGATTTTAAAAAGAAAAGGAAGGGTAAAAAGCAAACCAGTCATTCTATGACCCTCCTTTCGAAATCTTTTAAAATTGGTGCATTTTGCGTTTATATGTGGTTTATTTAAAAGCCATTTCCGTTTTCGAAAACGTTTTTTTTCCATTATGAATTTATGTCAAACAAATTTGTTTTGGATGAATTATATCTGTTCCAAATTACAGCATTCCAATACAAATTTTGTGAGAGATATTCTGAAAAAAAGTTGTTTAGTTTTTTTGTTGTTTTTTTTTCACCCTGTTTATGAGTATTTACATTTTTGTATGTGTGTGTGTGTGTGTGTGTGTGTGTGTGTGTGTGTGTGTGTGTGTGTGTGTGTGTGTGTGAAGGGCAAAGGTACGCCGAACAAGTGGGACTGTGTCATGCGACATCTGCACAGAATGAAGTGGATATCCGATTTCAGGGAATCGAACTCAAGCCTTCTGTGTAGGTGGCGAAGACCCAACCCGTTTCTGCACGATGTACAAGGCACATCACACTGTACAGCAGAGATTGCCAGAAACACCTGCTGTGTCTAAAAGTAACAATTTGTGTGCTTCTTTAGTCTCTCTAAGGACTTATATGTCCGAGAATAAAAAAGAAAGGTATTGAAAGTATGCTTCATCATCAATGATTTATTTATAGAGACACCAGGTGAAAGAATGCTTTTCGGTGTCTTTTGAGAAATTTTAGAAAATACGTCTGTTGCTATTGAGATACGAGTCAAACCTTTGATTGCGAACATCTCAGTATGTTTTCTCGGACAGCAGTGGAGTATGCCAATATTGAACTGCCATTCATTTCTTTAAGTAGTATAAAAGTGTTCATTTAAAATTAGTGTGAAATGAAAAGGAATTTTGTGATCTTTTCCACTGTACCCAAAACCCCAATTATAAAATGTAAATGTGTATCTAGTGGACTACACCATCAGGACTCATCGCATTGGATGACCTCAACCCTTTGGCGTTCCAGGGACGTCTAGATATTTGGCATTCATGGTGATTACTTTATCTGGTCTTGTAATGAGCAGCAATTACCGGAATAGGAGTAATGAGGAAAACGCCCAAGAAGGAACTAAGGAGTTGTCATGAGGGTTGTTACAATCACAGGCACCTTTAGGCTTGGAATTCAAACTCAAAGTACCTGGGGGG
>NW_004797512.1:47548-50679 GCF_000002075.1 Aplysia californica | reverse complement strand
CCGGGGGGGGGGGGGGTGCTGGAAATATTGTGCAGGTGAGCTTGGGCCGCATTAAGTATTTAAAAAATAACTATTTATTTCAGAAATACGGTTTCGATGTTACCTTTTGGCAACTGATCTTGTCTTCTCAATCTTTATTAATAGACATCATTTAATGATAATAGAATACTATTAATCCAGGCCCACACATCGGCAAAAAGTTTCGTGTGAGAAAAACGTGTGGTCTGTATTAAGCGTAAGCTTCAATGTCAATTTAGAGCCACAAAATATCACCCTGTTAACCGCGAGTTTGGCACCTTAACTGAGGTTTCAACTGGGTCTTAACTATAGGATTTTGAAGCTAAATAGAGGTGAGTATCTTGCTGGGCTACGAACTGGGTGACGTTGGGTCCTCTTGACAACAACCGCTCTGAACTTGGGTTGTTGTGGTGTACTACCTCTTAAATAACCTGAGAATGTCGAAAGGGGTCCTCAACCTTTACAACGACCAATGCAGATACTGGGTCGACAGACCTCAGCGGGAGTCAAACTCACATGTTAGTAGTAGTAGTATAGTATAAGGTTTTACGGCGCTCGCAACTGCTAAGGTCATATGAGCGCAGAAACTCACATGTTAGCGAAGATGCTAACGTACTCCCTATTCGCCATACTAAATTATTAACACACAGCGAGCTGAGATGGAATCGTCTCACGCCCTCACAGGGTAAATGTGAGGTAGCGGGATGAAATCAGGCGCTCGTCAAAAATAATGAAAGTGAAGAAACTGGCATTTTTTCCACAGGTTTGGCAATTTTTATCAAATTTTGGTGTTGTTTTTTTTTGGCTCAACACCTTTCGTGTCCATTTAAGAATACATTTCTGTGTGGATTGTACTGAAAAAGTGTAAATTTTCTGTTTCCATGGACACTCAAGTTAAGAAAATCACTATACTTTGGCGACCGTTTCCTCTCTCATTTTACCTCCGAGACTAGGTGACCCCCACTGACTTCATTCGCAAATATCTCGATTTGTAATCAAGATAAATGGATATTTTTTTAATCCAAAGCATGACAAATGAGCAAGCGTTAAGATGATACCAACAATTTCACAAACACCAAAATTAACGAGAGCCTGATTCCACCACGCTGCCTCACAAATTTTTATTGCTTCATAAGTCATTGCATTTGTTACCATCGTCAATCTCCGTTCTCTGACCCGACCTCTTGGGTGGTTGGCAGGTGCTCTGGTGTGGTTTGCTTCTTCTGCCGTATGAAACATGTATTATCCTTACTTATCTCGCCAGTTTTTTGTGTTTTTGTTTTTATCTTTAAAGAAAATATGTTACTTACTCTCAAGTAACCCCTCTAATCTTCGGCACTGGTTTGACATTATTGTGTTGCAATTAATGCCGAATCCCTTTTAGAATCTTTTTTTATAAATCACCCTTCTGTTCTTTCGGTTCGGTTTCCATCATTCTAATCAGTGTTGCCTTTCTCACCCTGCACTCCGTGGCTGGGCGGCGAGCCTCCCGATTATTGAAAGCTAGGAATCGTAGGAATCGACTCCGAACCCAATTATTTACTTTCTAATGATGTGATGTCTTCCGGTAGTTACCCGGTTGGCTCCAAACATCTTCAGAATTTAGGATAACCTTGATTTCGGAACACTACTAAGCATCAACTTTTATTTTTCTAAAATAAATTCTAAAAAGAAAAAAACAAAGATTTAAATGATTCAAGTAACTGATAACCGTTGGTTTTCGTGAAAAAGGAGTCGGAACTTTTCTTCCGTAACATCACTCCTGGAAATCGGTTCTCAAATCGGTTCTCAAATCGATTCATCGCCCAGCTCTACCCTGCACCATGGCATGCCCTACGTACAAACACTTCCCACTCTTCTCTCTCCGGGGGATTCTTCTCCCACTCTTCTCTCTCCGGGGGATTCTTCTCCAACTCCTCCCTCTCCGGGTGATTCTTCTCCCACTCTTCCCTCTCCGGGGGATTCTTCTCCAACTCCTCTCTCTCCGGGGGATTCTTCTCCACCTGACCTTCTTCTTGAAGGCAAAAATATGTTACTTACTCTGAAGTAACACCTCTAATCTTCGGCACTTGTTTTTGTTGTTGTTTTTTAAAAAAGTTTTAGTAGAGGTTTTACGGCGCTCGCAACTGTATAAGGTCATGTTTGACATAATTGTGTTGCAAATGCCGAAACCCTTTTATAATCTTTTTTTAAAAAATCACCCTTGTGTTTCGGTTTGGTTTCCATCATTCTAACCAGTGTGGCCTTTCTCTACCCTGCACTGCACCATGGCACGCGCTACGTACAAACACTTCCCACTCTTCCCTCTCCGGGGGATTCTTCTCCCACTCCTCCCTCTTCGGGTGATTTTTCTCCACCTGATACCAAGTCCGATGGGGTACAGTAAAGTGTCTAAGTGTACCCGCCTTAATGAAGAGGCGAATTCACTGAATGAGTGACGTCAATGGGTTAGAATGGCTTGTTTTTTCCGATGACAGTTCGACTCTCATGTGGGGTTTAAATCGAGTATGTTATTCGTCTCTCAGCTCGGACTGCATGTCCCTCTTGGCTTATGGTCGTTGCTGCCCGCCTACTAAATGATCGAAATTGTGTCCATGGGGATGTAAGACATAATTTGCGATTACAGTGTGGAATTACAGGGTTTTTTTTCAAGGAATTCGCCGTCTGTTGTTGTAGTTTTTTACTCGATTAGAAGCGTTGAGGGTTTTGTTTGTTTGTTTGTTAGTTTGTTGTTGTTATTGTTGCTTTTGGTGTTGTTGTTGCTTTTGTTGTTGTTCTTGTTGTTGTTGCTCTTTTTGTTGTTGTTGTTGTTGCTGCTGCTTTTGTTGTTGTTGTTGCTGCTGCTTTTGTTGTTGTGGTTGTTGTTAATGTTTCGGGCCTGAGTCACGGGACCGATGTCTCTGGAATAACGGTTAGGAGCTGCGCTGCTGTACGCAGAAAACTTGATTTCGAATCGTGTGTGGGGAGGAGTTTCCCTTTTAATTTCTGTTGGAACGTTGTATATCTCTCAGTAGAGGGTGGACCTAGCAGGATGAGTCGGAAGTCCGCCTTCTCAGTAGTTTAAGTTGCGTCAATGTGAGCGTAAAACACCTACCTACATTAAACAAAAACCC
>NW_004797512.1:45173-46472 GCF_000002075.1 Aplysia californica | reverse complement strand
CACACACACATACAATTCACTGTCTCGCTCTGAGACAAGCACACAACAGGTAGAACGATATACAAACAGACGGCAACTCACACAATGCTCAACTGTTAGCTTTCCGGCGCCCCCGATGTAATGGCAGCCCTCTCCCACACACCCAAGACAAAACGTGACTTCAGATTCTCTGGAAAAGGAAACTTTACACCTCCGGACACTTTAGCTCTCCATTCATAACTTACTTGACCCAGTACGCTTCTCAGGGGTCCTCACTCACAGTGGCGCCAAATCTGGGTCAGCGAGATAATACTATTATTGATTTGTTAAATGAAAGAAGCATTGGGCTAACTTTTATGTGTCACAACGCCGTGGATTCAGGCGCTCGTCAGTTTTTGGGCATGTTGAGTTAATGGTGTCAGCTTAAAGCTTTTTAATTTGCCTTGTTTTGGGTGGAAAAAGTACCAATCTACCTTGGAAAGAAGTCTAGATATTCGCCATTGAAGGATGTGAGGGTCGCCTGTTTTCAGAGGTAAAATTAACGAGAAAATGGCCACCAAAGTTCGATTACTTTCAAAGCTTGAGAGTCCTTGAAAACTGAAAATCTGCATTTTTTATACCTTTAATCAGCGTTTTTCAGTAAAACCCACATGGAAATGTGTTTTTAAAAGGACATAAAAGGTTGTGAGCCGAAACCCAAAATTCGAGAAAAATTGTGCTACTGGAGGAAAAATGCCTTTTTCTTCTATTTCATTATTTTGACGAGCGCCTGATTTCACCACACAGCCTCACATATTATACTCGTTGTTTCAAACCTGGATTCCTGACATGTCTCACACCCAGTGACTGTGGTCTAACGGTTGAGCTGTTCGTCGTTCTTTGCAGAAGACCTGAGTTCGATTCTCGGATTGACAGGTTGTTTCATCCTGTATCCTGGTTTGTCTTGCCGGGTCGGCCTTGATTTATGGGGTTTTTTTTTATCCCCAATCGACACAATTTAGACCATTTATGAGGTGGCAATCCAGACTAGGAGGGACACAATGTTCATAAGAAAAATTCCCATATGGAAATCGAACCCGTGTCTTCTACATTAACCCTATCCATACGACGTGGAGAACTCTGTACCACCACTTTCCAAAGAGGAAATTTACTCGTTAATCCGATCCGTACACTTTGTATAGCAGTCTGTCAAAATGATGGTTTGAGAAATACTAAAAGTTTGAAGGAGATATTCGCACGAGAAGTATTCTAAAATATGTAGTGTACGGATAGGCTTTTTCTGTTGGGGCTTAGGACATTTGCAGTCATAACGCCACCCCC
>NW_004797512.1:43606-44912 GCF_000002075.1 Aplysia californica | reverse complement strand
CTCTCTCTCTCTCTCTCTCTCTCTCTCAGCCTCTCTCCCTCCCTGCCTCTCTTTTTTACCGTCTACCAGGGAGACGATCAATAAACTTTTGGGGGCTTAAACGACATGTAAAGTACATGTCAAAAGCAGACTTCATCGATATATTATGCACAGAACACGGATCAAACCCACAATCAATAAGTACTTTGCCGAGGCGAACTTCATCGAACACAACACATACGGGGCTGAGCAATCTGCCACTTGTTTCTAGCCTGTACAAGTACAGGCCTGACGAGAGGATTTTTTTTCTTTTTCTTTTGTTCTGTTTTTGTTTTTTTAGTGGGGGGGTGGGGGGGGATTGGCGGAAATGCAATAAAACAAAATAATGTGAGTGAAAAATGTACTTGTTTATGTGTAGCCATGCTTATACGTGCGTGTGTTTGTATGTTCGTGTATGCTTATGTATGTGTGTGTATAATATGTGTGTGTGTGTGATCTGTGCGTGAATATTATTATGTAGATTGCTTAAAACAAGACAGCGCCTAACACTGTTTTGAACAGTGACGTAAGACAAACTCTTCCTCTGAGTAGTCGATGTGTTTGTGTGTATGTGCATGTGTGTGTGCTTGTGTGTGTGGGGGGGGCGTGTTTGTTTCTTTGTCTATTTGATGTTACATCTTTTTTTATGCAATTCTCTTTCTCCCTAGGGGTAAATGTTATAATATTTCTTCTGATTTCTTTTCAGAAAGCCTACTTTGGGAAACAGCCACCCTTAATTTCTTCCCGAATACAGAAACTTCTCCGGGAGGAACTTTCGCTTCGGGTAGTTTTCCACGAACGAGAATATCACCTTTTCTTGGAACCGTTGGACGTTTGCCTAGAACAAAGTCAGCACACCTTCCTAGAAGTGTGACGTCAACTTTTAATCACGTGTGAGACCTTCTAGGATTTTAAAATAATTCGTTCGTGTTGGTGTGTTTGTGTGATAGACAAAGAGAGACAGGAGCGCCCATCTCAGGCTTGTTGGCCCGCATCAGAGACATTAGCGGACTTCCATTTTCCCGTCTTGCGAAAACATCTGGAAGAGGGGACGGAGCACCTGTGACGTCAGCAACAGCCGCCATGTCTTGGAGGACTCGTTTCCACGTACAGGTGAGTAGGTGCAGCCGTTCTTGTCCGCTCACACATACACGCACATGCACACATGAAACACACACATACACACATACACACTTACATACCAAAATAATATACTTTGTCTGTTTGTCCGTATGTCTGTCTGTCTGTCTGTCTGTCTGTCTGTCTGTCTGTCTGTCTGTCTGTCTGT
>NW_004797512.1:41968-42956 GCF_000002075.1 Aplysia californica | reverse complement strand
CTTCCCTAGGCTGAGAGTTCTTGAAAACTGAACATTTACCAATTTTATGCCTTCAATCAACGTTTTTCAGTAAAATCAACAAAAAAATACAATATTATGTGTTATTACATTGACTTAAAAGCTGTTGAGCCAAAAAACAAAATTTGATAAATATTTCCAAACTGGTAGAAAAATGCCTGTATCTTCGATTTCATAATTTTATATAATGCTGCACCTTATTTCACCACGATGCTTCACAAGTATATAAAAAAAGAAATTTTCGAATTCAAGTCGTTCTCGAAGCATTATGAGAAGGCGATCTAATAATGCACTAGACCCCCCGACACTGGGCGACTCAAATCGTGAATTAAAAAGAAAAGGTTAGCAATGTGGGTGGTTGGCGGGTGCTCTGGTGTGGTCTGCTCCTTCTTTCCTATCAGACATCTATCGTCCTTATCTCCCCTTCTTCTTTTTTTTATATTTGTTACTTTCTTGTAACACCTCTAATCTTCTGGCGTTCATATGACCTTATGCAGTTGCGAGTGCCGTACAACCTCTACTAAAACTAAACTAAAGGTTAGCAAACGCCGAAACACGATCAAACAAAGAGATCGCTCGAAAAAGGAACAAACCCGGTGTGCAGAACAATAATTCTAAGAGGAAGCTACTCACTCGTGCACGTGCCAGGCAACAATTTTGATGTCAATTAAGGGAGGGGGGGGCTACACCTGAAGGCTATCTCGCTTATTACCGGACCGAATTTTACCACATTATACACATATAACAAGCATAGTAAGGAGTCTTTAAATCCGCAATAACATTTGAGAAAAAGTTTCGTTTCCATGGATACGGCGGCCATATTGGATTTTGTTGACATGTCTTACGTAATGAATACCGCACTTATTGCTCTTGGAAATTGAATGGTTTTTTTTGGCAAGCGTGTGCACAAACATTAGATCTCAACATTTGTCTGTTGTTTTTTTCCTAAACGAATTAGAACATTTTTAAT
>NW_004797512.1:39999-41380 GCF_000002075.1 Aplysia californica | reverse complement strand
GAGGGGGGGGGTTCTTTTTTGGCGCTCGACTTTTCGTGTCACAGTGCGGTAAAATCTGGCGAACTTCAATTTTGGGCCATGTGGATGTATTGGAGACAAACGAGACAATGGCCGCCAAAGTTTTCTCACTGCTCTAGCTTGTGAGTCCTTGAGAACTGACAATTTACCATTTTTATGCCTTCAATCAACGTTTTTCAGTAAAATCCACAAAGAAGTATGCGTTATTACATTGACTATAAAGCTGTTGAGCCAAAAAAAAAATGTTGATAAATATTTCGAAACTGCCAGAAAAATGCCTGTGTCTTCGATGTCATTATTTATAATGCTGGACCTGATTTCACCACGATGCTTAACATTTTTTTTAAAAAAGAAATTTTCGAATTCAAGTCGTTCTCGAAGCATTATGAGACGGCGATCTAATAATGCACTAGACCCCCGCGCCGCTGGGCGACTCAAATCGTGAATTAAAAAGAAAAGGTTAGCAAATGCCGAAACACGATCAAACAAAAAAGGTCGCTCGAAAAAAGGAGAAACCCAGTTTGCAGTACTATATTTGTAAACAGAAGCTACTCGCTCCAGCACGTGTCATGCCATATGCCAGGCAACAATTTTGATGGCAGTAAGGTAAATACGCCTTTTTACTACAATATTTTTTGCCTTTACTCAGTCATTTCTTTGTTGATTTGATTGTCCTTTGACACAGTCGTAGCTAGTTGGATGCCCAACATTTTTTCTTCTTATTTTGTTATTCTATCTTCACAAATCAGAGAGGTATCTCATTTTTTGTCCAAAATCTTTGATTTTCTCAAAACTCTGAATTTTTACACATTTTTCGCTACTCCTCTGAAGATTACAGGTGTATCTTGATGGCACTTGGCATACGTGTTGCCCTTAGGAGTGGTTACATTGCATTGTCAACGTTTTTTTTTTTTTTTGTAATTAATTAGTATACAGGAAATCTCCTCTCCATTCTTGTGACTTCTCTGTGTTCTCCTCCAGTGACTGATTTTCTTGACGTCTTCCTGTTCATCAATTTCTTTTTCTCAATCACTCCTTTTTCTCTTTTCTCTCCTTTCTCTCCTGTTTCTCTGTCAATCCGTCTGTGTTTCACGGACGAGTCTCGCCCTTGACAGACGGCACTCAGAGAGCAGCAATCACAGAGGGAAGCAGATCAAGTTTTCACGAATTAGAACATTCAATACTGAAGTCAAGAGAATCCGACAAGCTTTTCTCTGTCTGTCATTCCGTCTGTGTTTCTCTGTCTGTCATTCCGTCTGTGTTTCTCTGTCTGTCAATCCGTCTGTGTTTCTCTGTCTGTCATTCTGTCTGTGTTTCTCTCTCTTTCAATCCGTCTGCGTTTCTCTGTCAATCCGTCTGCGTA
>NW_004797512.1:35527-36773 GCF_000002075.1 Aplysia californica | reverse complement strand
TCTAGGACAAGGGCGAAAAATCTCGGAAGGCCCGTGTGCAAGTTGCGCACGTTAAAGATCCCTTGGTTGTCTAAAATCGATAAGAGTAGGCTTCGGCCGCCACCTGGGCAAAATTCAAAATGTCCTACCAACTGAAAATATTAGGTGTGTCCCGCGCACTCATATGACCTTATGCAGCTGCGAGCGCCGTAAAACATTTTACAAAAAAAAGGTAGTTAATATTGAGCCCCGGATTTTTACCTTAGCAATATTAATTTTTTTAATTGCGTTTGGATGTGTCCACCAAAACAACAAGACACCCCTCGACAAAAGACTCGTCAGCTGGAATACCACGACATATCGCATTGAAGTCGGTCCATGACATGAGGTGATCATCAGCCAGAGCTAAAGAAAAAATACTAATTTTGGTTTGCATTAAAAATCATATATCATGTCATATCCGTAATCAGCGACTCAAATTTTGCAGTCTACGTAAAAATGGATTATTCTAAATGCGTATTAACAATTTTGCAATTTTTTTAAAACGAAAAAACACCGTTTCTTATTCCTGCTTTGCATTCTTTGACCTCTTGACTATTTATTGTCCAATATGAAGACATTTTAATGCTGTGTTTAGGCTACTACTGGCCTCGTAATCATGAAATTCTGAGTTCGGGGGTTCGAGCTTCAACTAGGTCCGACACTGTGTCCGTGGGGAAAACTTTACATGAACTTTCCATTTGGCTCGATCCTTTCCGAGATAGACCTCAAACGCGTAGGTCCCGCCTCTTAAATAACTTAATAGTGTTGATAGGGGCGTTAAACCTATTCCATTTCACCCTTTTTTGTTGAAAAAAATGAAACAGTGTCATCAGAGCTACTTCCAAGTTGGTGGACATGCACCCCCAGAGACACATGCCAAACTTCCTCCTTTATGACAAAAGCACTGTAGTTTAGTCACATTATAAATTTCTACCACACTCTTTTTTGTATCTTTGTGTTCTTCGAATCGAAAGGGGAAATTACACTTTGTTATCTTTCACGGAGTCCAGACAAATAGTTAAACAGTTAGGGCCTACTGTTTTGATAAGTCTACCTATCACACCGCACCGGTTGTTTGGTGCGAGACAGGCTTATCTCTGTTCTGTAAAGAGAACTTTAAAGTAGTCGGTGGGTTCTTCAGTTTGAGGGAATCACGTCGATGAGATAAAGGGATTTTTGGTGGGGTGGGGTGGGGCGGAGGGGGGGTAGGCTAAGGGAGGGGGAG
>NW_004797512.1:32584-34935 GCF_000002075.1 Aplysia californica | reverse complement strand
TATATATATATATATGAGTGCGTGCGTGTGTGTATAACATATAACAATTAATAATACATTAATATGTTTTTCGCTTTCTTCATCTCCCCTTTTTTATAACCATATTACATGTATTATGAATGAGATAGTTTCTTCCCTGAGGTGGAGACAAGCTTCATACCCTGGTAGTTTGCAGAACTCTTCACAAAGACACCACGAGTGTCGGTGGTCGCTTGCCTTCTCCTGGCTGTTTGATAAATGTCTTTTGACTCAAAGAATCGGGTGACAGGAAGGATGGGGGAAGAGGGCTATATTAATGTGTGGTTTGAAACTGGGTTGCCTCTTAAAGTTCAAAAAGGAAAAAATGGAGGGATGGGAGGGGGGGGGGTGTTGTCGAAATTAACGTGGTCTCTTTTGGTTCTTTCGTTTGAGAGATTTATCTTAAGAGGTTCTTGAGCTTTTTGTTACATTATTGATTTTCGCGGCTGTCCACGAATTGCTTATTACACCTTGCCTTGAAAACCCATTTATCTCAAAACAAGGAATATGAACATAGTCCCATCTAGATCTAGCCATCACCCGAGAATGCAAAATATTTATTTTGTTGCCCTGCTATTTTTTCTCTGATATTAATAACATCAGATAAAGTCGATGACACAGTTTTGAAAGCAGATTCAAAATAGGACTTTCAATTAATTGCTTCTAGTTACTGTTGTAACAGAAAGTGATCCATAGGCAATAAGGCTACTGCTAAATGTGAGAGAAACGGAATGCAATGTAATTTCAAAAAGCAATGAATCCTTGTTAAGTGTATTTGTATTTTCATAAGCAAAACTGAAAAGATCAATCAAGTTCAACAATTCAAATATCTAGGTTATGAAATTACATCTGATGCCAAATGTCTCACAAAAAAATAAAACGAAGAATAGCAAAGGGCTGATTATTGTTTCATTCAATTGAGCCCAATCTTGTTAATAGAAATAACTCATTGACTATCAAAAATACACGTTTCAAAAGTCTATTCGTGGCCGACCTTTCTATATTGCTGTGAAGGTTGAGCGATCACTCAAGACAGTAAACATAAAATAGAAGCAACAGAAATTTGGTTTCTTTGGATACGGTTGAGAATTTCGTGGTTGGAGAAGAAATCAAATAAGGTAGTACTTGAAGGAGCCCACGTGGGACCCTCGCCTCTTAAAACAATTGGAAAGAGACAAATGCAGTTTCTTGCAAAGTTGAACTGACATAGAGGTCCTGGACACCTAGCTCTCACTGCGATATTGAAGGCACACGAGACAGGGGTAGACCCAGGACAACTTACTTGGAAAGTCTAAACAGATGAGGGACATGGAAAGATTTGGATAATACTATAGTTTTCTTGAGAGCATTTGAGGAAAGGAATGATTGGCGAACCATTACTGGCGATGTCTGTCGTAGATCTAGCACTTGATGATGATCTTTCCTATACATGTCTTAAGACAATCAATACATTTGTCAATTTCCCTCCCCAACCCCCACCCCCCCCAAAAAAACCAACCATTATTCACATATCCGAATTCCTTTTTTTTCTGGCGTGGAGTTTTCAATCATTCCCCTTCAATGTTTGTTCGTTTGCATCTGTTTTCGATTATCTGTATGTTTGTCTGTCAATCTGTCAGTCTGTCAGTCTAAGCATTCCTCTTGAGCGTTTTCGCTACTGGTAGTTCCAGCTTCTTTGTTTACCTCCCATGTCTGTCCATCTGGCTTTTCCCCCCAAACAATGCTCTATTATTGTCTATCAAAGATATCCCTCATTGCTCAAACATCAACGAATGACCTAGCAAAGCTGATAATCACAACTGGCACCTGTTGTAAAACTAGGCATAGATGGGCATTTCCACTTTGCATTTTTGAAAAATCACAAATGTAATCTTCGTTCAGTTGTCTGTGCAGTGTTCTCGAGCTTGAATGACAGCTTATGCGATGTGCTCACATTGCGACTTGACAGAGTCCAAAGCCAAACTTTGGTGGTATTATTGGACTATAGAAAACTAATTGAGAACTTTAAACTCTTTGCATGAAAATGATATTAATACTGATAATAATAATAATAATAAAGGGGGCTCTCGTGGCCTAGAGGTTAAGGTGTTCGCCTCTCATTCCCGGCTCCCGGGTTCGAATCCGGGTAGCGACGGAAAAATTTCAGCTCTAAAATTAATTGTCTCCTTTCACCTCCTTTCCTGGTCTCTTGCAATGTTCTATCGTTTGTTTTCGTCTTCACTTTCTGCCCCCACCCCTTCGCCTTCTTTGACCCCTCTTCGGGGCTCCTGACTCTTTCAGTTGCGAGCGCCATAAAACATAAAAACTTAAGAGAAAAAAATATTCATATAACA
>NW_004797512.1:30430-32389 GCF_000002075.1 Aplysia californica | reverse complement strand
ATAATGATAATAACAATAATAATAATAATAATAACAATAATAATAATAACAATAATAATAATAATAACAATAATAATAATTATTATAACAATAATAATAATTATTATTATTATTATTATTATAATAATTTACGAGATATAGTCTACGTCTATCCAAGCTGTGCAGCATACTCTGTGCGCCTTGCAACTTTACTGTTATTACCTCAACACCACTCAGAACACTCAAAAACACTCTAGGCCTCGTATATCATTGTTATACGTGTATATCATTGTTGTACGAAGTCAGGACAGGTTAGGACGAACTTAAACATTTTTTTTTTACCTTTGCAAACTTCCTCATTCCGCATTCCTGAGGGGTTTATACTTTATAGCGTTGTTGTAAAGTTTAGCTGAAGACGCCCAAGCTCCAAGAAAGTACAGAAGGGTGTGGTTCCTGTAAGAGATTAGCCAGGACGCGTGTGTGTAAACAAGTCATGACTGCGGGGAGACAATTGACACTCGGCTTCATCAAGCGAAGGGGTGTCTTGTGGTTTGTTTAGTACTGTGGTTGTTGTTTTGTTGTTGTTGTTTTGTTGTTTTTATTATTGTTGTTGTTGTTGTTGTTCGTCTTACTTTTATTATTATTGTTTTATTTTTATTTTATATTATTATTATTATTATTATTATTATTATTATTATTATTATTATTATTATTATTGTTATTGTTATTGTTATTGTTGTTGTTGTTGTTATTGTTATTGTTATTGTTATCTTTATTGTTGTTGGTGTTGTTGTTTGTTGTTTTTGTTGTTATAATTGGTGTTGGGGTTGTTGTTATTACTTATTAAAAGATGAATATGAATACTGCCCTTTTTTCACTTCATCGAGTGTGTTTTCTCTGTGTGTGGAGTGATTACTGTAAATGATTACATAGCGCTCCTAACTTATTTCCTTATGGGATCGAACGCTATAAAGATGCTACTTTTATTATTTTTATTATTATAATTACTTTTATTATTATTATTATTATTATTATTATTATTATTATTATTATTATTATTATTATTATTATTATTATTATTATTATTATTATTTTTATTAGTATTATTATTATTTATATTATTATTATTATTATTACTTTCATTATTATTATTATTATTATTATTATTATTGTTATTGTAATTGTTATTAATTGTTTTCGTGCTTGTTTTTATTATTGTTGTTTTTTTGTCAATTTAGAGACAGAGTCTGTTGTATGATTGCTAGGCTAATCACCCACACATACAATACCCAATTGGGGATTTCTTTTTCTTATGAAATACCTCGACTTCCCTGCTCTGTAATCCCAGTCAGCCTAGACTGGACGACGTGCAATTAGGTAACATTGTTGTTGCCTGCCTCCTAAATGCTCTACGACGGGAGTTTGTGTGTAGCAGGTAATGCGCTTAGTGGTGGCACTAAGGATACCCGACTTCGATTCCGCGAGGCAGTATATCGGAACGGAGTAGTTTTCAAATTTATTGTACTGAGAACAATAGGGAAGGTATAGAACGGCGCATGTATCGCTGACAGTAATGCATTGCAGATTACTTTAGAAATGAAAAAGATAAAATCGGTTATTAGAGTTAAATCATCACACTATATTTGTCATACAGGCTTGAGAATATCTTTTGATTTGTTTGAAGCATGGAGATGGAAAACGAAGGACTTATGTCCGAATTGAACCTACTAGTATTCGAATATCATGATCAAATAAAACGTATGCGCCGTTCCGATAACAAAAATTATGCCGTTCCGACATATTACGTCGTTACGTATTTACGCCGTTCCGATAACCTCCCCTGAGGAAAGCAGAGGACAAAAATAGATGGCGAGAGCTGGTTTTCAGATGCAGTGGTGTCCCCACGGTAGCCCCAACCACGGGATAAAAGAAGAAGAAGAAGAAGAAGAAGAAGAAGAAGAAGAAGAAGAAGAAGAAGAA
>NW_004797512.1:27719-29898 GCF_000002075.1 Aplysia californica | reverse complement strand
TCATCCCGAGTTGTCCCTGCCAGACAGTTGCTCTATCCCCCTCATCCCGAGTTGTCCCTGCCAGACAGTTGCTGTATCCCCCTCATCCCGAGTTGTCCCTGCCAGACAGTTGCTCTATCCCCCTCATCCCGAGTTGTCCCTGCCAGACAGTTGCTCTATCCCCCTCATCCAGAGTTGGGTTGGCCCTGCCAGACAGGATCAGAGCCTGCATACTGAATTATATAAATTGTATCCAAGGGGTGTGGTTAGCTGGAGGGTGCCACTGGTTGGTCCAACTTCTTTACTTTGCCCTATGTTGTTTCTGTCTGTCTGTCTTACTTTCTCCCAGCACTAAATGACCATTATTGTGTCCATGCGCTTCTCTTTACTCAAACGAACAAGCGTCCAAGGAAGGCGTTAAAACCCCTGCATTTATGTAATGCTTAGTTTGTTTTTTTAATAACCTAAATCGTACCGATGGAGGCGCAAAACAACAACCATAGTGAGTGGTTGGCTTCTGCTCTGGTGTGATCTGCTTCTTCTTTGCTATCGAACATCTATCGTCCTGATCTCTCCTCCTTCTTTTTTATGTTAGTTACTCTCTTGTAACACCTTCTAATCTTCGGCACTTTTCTGGCCTTATCGTGTTTCAAGGGCCGTAAAACTCTTACTAAAACTAAAACAAGAAGCATGAAAGACGAGATCCTGGAGGTCTGCCAGTTGGAAGGGTGCCACTATCACGTGACACTGGAGACCGACATTCTGGTCACGTGGTTTCCACTGCTGCTGGAAGATAATTGGGAGGTGGGGAAAGAGAATGTATTTGTGAGGCAGCGTGGTGGAATCAGGCTCTCGTCCATTTTTGGGCATGTAGAGTTATTGGTATCATCTTAAAGCTTTTTCACTTGTCTTTATTAGAATGTAAACAAATGTCCATTTATCTTGAATACAAGTCGAGATATTTGCGAAAGAAGGAGGTGGGGATCACCTGTTTTCAGAGGTAAAATTAGTGAGAAAAAGGCTGCCAAAGATTAGTTATTTGCTTAGTTAAAGAGTCCATGGTAACTGAAAATTTACATTTTGTGTGTGCCTTTAATTAACGTGTTTCAGAAAAATCCACACAAAAATGAGTTCTTTAATGGGCATGAAAGGTGTTGGTCCAAAAAACATAAATTTGATAAAAATTAACAAACCCGCGGAAAAATGCGCGTTTCTTCATTTTGGTTATTTTAACGAGAGCCTGATTCCACCACGCTGCCTCACATTTGGTCGGTGAGTTTGTCTCACATTGCACCCGACACCGCCTGTGACATCAGCAGCCACGTGACCTTTGTGATGGGGATTAACTTGTAAGCCTTGTGTGTTAGTTGAACTGTCGGCGTGGTTGTTTTTGTAGTTGTTGTTTTTTGTCGTTTGCTACTGTGGTTGTTGTTGTTGTTGTTGTTGTTGTTTTTGTTGTTGTTGTTGCTGCTGTTATTGTTGTGGTGGTTCATGTGATTGTTGTTCTGGTTGCTGTTGTTGTTGCTGTGGGGGTTTTTTATTATCGTTGTTGTCGCTGTTGTCGTTGTTGTCGTTCTTGTTATTCTTGTTGTTGTAGCTGTTGTTGTTGCTGTTGTTGTTGTTGTTGTTGTAGCTGTTGCTGTAAGCGTTTTTAACGTTTCTGGGGTTGTTTTTTTTCTGTAGCTGTTGCTGAGACTGTTGTTGTTATTGTTGCCTCAGTTCCATTGGCTAGGCGCGCACAGAGGCAACATAAGTTGCGCAACTGTTTCTCGCCCACAATGAAATAGATAAGCCCCGCGCGCACAAGCAACTTAGGTTTTCATTGTTAACAGAATTTGGACGAGAAAACTGTTGCGCAACTAAAGTTGCCCTGTGCGCGCCCAGCCTTACAGTTGCGATTATAATTGCTGCAGTGCCGATGCCTGTGGTGTACAGGTGGGCAAAATCCGGATAATCTATCCGAATAACTGGATAATTAGCAATGAAACATTGCCCGAATTCAGACTGTTAACTCACTTTCCTGACCCGTTTGCCGAAGTGGGTGTACTCATTTGTTGAAGTGATGTTAACCCATTTGTAGAAGCGATTCTATCATATTATTTGCCGAAGAGGTGCAATCACATATTATCCGGATTTTGCTAAAGCGAAGTAGTAGTAGTAGTAGTAGTAGTAGTAGTAGTAGTAGTAGTAGTAGTAGTAG
>NW_004797512.1:22363-24231 GCF_000002075.1 Aplysia californica | reverse complement strand
GAGAGAGAGAGTGGATGAGAGAGAGGGAGAGAGAGAGAGAGAGAGTGAGAGAGAGAGAAAGACAGAGAGGGGGATAGAGAGGGAGGGGGAGAGGGAGAAAGAGTTTTGTAACCACCCCTTTCGGCGAAAAAAGAAAAACAAAAAAACCCACAGATGCCAAAAAGAAATGAAATCAAACTAAAGAGCGCAATAACAGTTGACGAAACAAAAAGAAAGAAGCATACATAATCAAATCTTTTAATTTTCTTTAAAATGTCAAACAAATGTGAGGCAGCGTGGTGGAATCAGGCTCTCGTCAAAGAAATCAAAGTGAAGAAACTTGCAATTTTCTGCTGGTTTGTGATTGTTTATCAAATTTTTGTTTTTTGGCTCACCACCTTTCATGCCCATTAAAGAACTGATTTATATGTGGATTTTTCTGAAAAACCGTGATTAAAGCAATCTTTAGCAAAGGAAATAACTAATCTTTGGCAGCCTTTTTCTCACTAATTTTACCTCTGAAAATAGGTGAACCCCACCTCCTTCTTTCGCAAATATCTCAACTTGTATTCAAGATAAATGGATATTTTTTCTTCCATTTAAAGACAATTAAACAAGCTTTAAGATGATACCAATAACTCTACATGCCCAAGAATTGACGAGAGCCTGATTCCACCACGCTGACTCACAAATTATGGTTACACTCTTGACCTTTATCACAGCTAGTTTTCTCTGACTGGCAACACGCACAGTTAGGGCAAACCACGTCCTAGACAGTCTTAAACTGCGTCGATAGGGAGCTTAACATTTGCAATAATCCAATTTAAACCAAATCCACATACTGCATCTCACGATGTGGATACATACGGATAGTTATCAAGCTAATAGATTTCAGAAAACACCGTCGTTCTCGGTGAGTTCAGGGACAAGGGCAATTGTGCCCGGAATTCTGCAAGGTCATCCTTCAGGTCTTGCCGTTCTACTGTCCCCCCCCCCCCCCACATCCCTACACCCTCTTTTTTCTTCATCGACCTTCAGATTGGCCTAGGGGACTCTCGTGATCTAGAAATTACAGTGTTTGCCTTTCTTTCAATAGGCCCGCGTTCGAAACCTGAGAGCGACGGAATTTTAAAAAATCTAAAATTGTCTCCTTTTACCTCCCTTTCTACTCACTAATCATGTTTTGTCGTCTGGTTTCATCTCCACTTTCTTCCCCAACCCCCCACCCCCACTCCCTTTGCCTCCCCCTCTGGGCTCCCGACTCTTTCAACAGCCTTTCTCTACTGCTACTCCTTGACTCCTTCTTAATGCTGTCTTACAGTCATACCCCTGATCTTAGGCTAGATAAGATCTAACACCTTGCCTTCTCGGATAACGGCAAAAAATCTCGACGGTCTCGTAAATAAGTTACGCACATTAAAGATCTCTTTTTGGTTCAAAATCGTTGAGAGAAGGCTTCAGCGCCACCCAGGCAACATTATAAGTTCCTACCGAACTGAAATGTTTTAGGTGTCCGGCGCGTTCATATGACTTTACGCAGTTGCGAGTGTCGTAAAACACTTACTAATACAAAAACAAAGATTTAGCCTAGGCTGGTGGCTGTCGGCTGGCACTTTGTTAGAGAAAAGTATTATCATTTTTTAAATAATTATTATTCATTTCTCAGTGCTCTAGATCTCTATTTAACAGGTTTCTGGTTAATTAGTTAACAGTATTCCTTTTTTATCTATTTGTCATTTTACACCTTTTCCCAGCCCAAATGCCGTGCCGATATGCTCAGGTTTATTCAAGAAACATTATAATATCATTATTCTGTAAGTAAAGGTTGGAGACAAAAAGAAGAAGAAGAAGAAGAAGAAGAAGAAGAAGAAGAAGAAGAAGAAGAAGAA
>NW_004797512.1:19721-21198 GCF_000002075.1 Aplysia californica | reverse complement strand
ACTGAGATTATAATTGTTTAGATAGATAGATAGATAGATAAATAGATAGATAAATAGATAGATAGATAGATAGATAGATAGATAGATAGATAGATAGATAGATAGAAGAGTGATCTCAATAAAAACTGTACTACTTTTTATCCGTATGTCTCGAACATACATTGTTCTAGAATGCTGTAATTCATTCAAAAGGAATTTGCTTGACTTACAATCCACGAAGAAGAAACTTATTTTGAAAATGAGGTTAGAGAAGAAATGCACCCATAAACGCAAAGTGCACCATTATTTTAAAATCTTGCAAAGAAAGCCTAGAAACGATTCATTGGCCTTTTTCTTTATTTTATCTTTAACATTTAATTTTCCATCCCTGTAACATTTGAACATCATTTTATTTCTTCTACAGAGTTAAAAAAGCTAACGTTTTTGTTCTGGAATTCCTAGAAGCATTGCTCTAAATTATGCGTTCTTTGGACTTGACACATTTTTAACGCGTTGTTCGAAAAGTTCAGTTGCTGCCCAACACCATAAACCACGAGTGTTTAAAGCCACTCACACGAGTGTTTAAAGCCACTCACACACGGCACTTATTCAGTATGGAGTTGTGCCTTGAGGCAGTACGGGGGTGGGGCGCCCAATAGACAGCATTTTTGGAGTTTACATAATTATCCTGAAAGGTGAAAATGGTCTTTGAACTGAACCAAATGTCGTCGACGAAATGTTCACGCTTTTCAAAACGGTCGAGGAATCATGAACAATGAACACATTGCCACGTCTGATCCATGTTATCTCGGCCAAGCGAACACGAAAAAGGTACAGTCGTAGGTTGAGATCTGCCTTGAGAATACAGACTGTTGAGGTGAAAGACAGTCCTAGCTGCTGTCTTGATCTCCTTAGAGACGTCTCATGGGACTCGATTAAATCTGTACCCTGGTGGCGTTTAAAGTTAAGATGGGGCTGCGAACGGTGTGTGTTCGACCTGAAGTGGTTGTTTTGTTTGGGAAGTTTTAGCTCTGATTCAATATAGACCCAAACTGACTGAACTTCTCTACCCATGAAGAAGGTCTTGAGGGCACTTCAGCATTCTATCCGCACCGTGCGCGGAACTTACGAAATGTCAGGGATGGTGAGTTGGTGGAGAGATAATGTTCAATACAAAAGCCCTCTGCTCTTTACTAAGAATTAACCTTGATCTCAGAAGGCAAAGGGCATGTGGGGAAAAACAATATCTGCAAACCTCTGTTAGCTTGTTAGACTTCATAGCTTGCTATGACGTAATCGGTGCAGTTCTTAGTGGTAGGCCTAGTGCGAACCCGGTGCGTCATGCTAGAAAAATGGTGACAAGGGTGAAAATAGTTTTTTGGGGGGGTTTTTGTTATAGTTTTTTATGGGCTGTATAGAGAAAAACCTTTCTGTGGAATTATCTAAAGCGGATATCAGACAAATTCCTTTTGAATTCTAAATATTCTGTTCAAAATTT
>NW_004797512.1:14232-17292 GCF_000002075.1 Aplysia californica | reverse complement strand
TGTGTGTGTGTGTGTGTGTGTGTGTGTGTGTGTATTAGTATATTGTGTTGTTTGGATTGAGGGTGCCTACAAAACAGTATTATTTTGCTTTGTGTGCCGAAGCCTTGAGGCTGTAGCTGTGGAGTGTCTCCTCACTCAGACTGATTGCCTCCACCATTCCCCCCACAGTCCCGGGGGAAGGATCGTCTGCTAGAGTACGCCCTCCACATGTCCTACTTCTTTTTTCTTACTCGCTTTTTGTTTTGTTTTTTGTCTGAATGGTTTCCTTTTTATTTGGACTTATGAGCTGCTAGAATGCCATTGATCTTCTCTGCTAAAATGATAAGCACATTAAACAGTAAAAAGAACAATAAACACATTAAAAAATAAACAACCCCCCCCCTCCAAAAAAAACCCACCAAAACAAACTGCCTAAAAAAACAATCAAACAAACTAACCCCAAAAAAATCCCCCCCCCAAAAAAAAATTCAAAGAAACATAATATACATTAATCGAGAAGAAGTGGAAGGTGCTACGTAAACAGGGATATTCATCACAATGGTATGATGATATAAAATTATCAAATGTGAGGCAGTGTGCTGGAATCGGGCTCTCGTCAAAATAATCAAACAAGAAGAAACTTGCATTTTTCCGCAGGTTTGTGAATTTTTATCAAATTTTTGTTTTTTTGGCTCAACACCTTTCATGCCTATTAAAGAACTCCTTTCTGTGAGGATTTTTCTGAAAAACGTTGAATAAAGGCACAAAATGTAAATTTTCAGTTACCACGGACTCTTAAGCTAAGGAAATAACTAATCTTTGCGGCCATTTTCTCACTAATTTTACCTCTGAAAACATGTGACCCCCACCTCCTTCTTTCGCAAATATCTTGACTTGTATTCAAGATAAATGGATATTTTTTTCATTCAAATAAAGACAAGTGAATAAGCTTTAAGATGATACCAATAACTCTACATGCCCAAAAATTGACAAGAGCCTGATTCCACCACGATGCCTCACATATATAATTAGCGGTGTGTGTGGTGCGTCAGTTTAGCTTTTCGCCGTCGCTTGCAGGAGACGTCAGTTCGATTCTCGTGCGGGCACTGGGACGATATGTCCTTCTCAGTGCGGGTTGGTCTAGACCGAGGATACCGGAACTAAAGATTTATGTTGGTAGCCTCGGTCTAGACATAGAAGGTCGAAGGTGCCCGCCCCCTAAATGGGCTCTACTACACGTTTACGTAGAGCATAAAATAGGATTTTTTTAAACTTTTACTTGCTTTAGATATAGTATTATCATTTTAAAAATCCATCCAATGTCAATTGTTCCACAGAAAATAAAAAGTTCAATCCTGAAAAATAGAAAAATCTCAACGACTAGGGAAATAAAAATTCAAAGACTATTATTGTGTGGTCAACTCTTCTGAACGGCTGTGTCTCCTGGACAATTATCAAAGATTGTGAAAACAAAATAGAAGCAACAGAAATGTCGTTTCTCGGGAGACTTTTGAGAATTTCATACAGAGAAAAGAAACAGACACGAAGATTAAAAAAGCCCACGCGGGACGTTCATTTAACAAGGACAAATAGTTCCCGACAAGTGTAGTTTTTAGGACACTTGACTCGACATATAAGGACTAAGGGTTTTCACTTTCTTCAATACCATACTCTCGCTGGGAAAATGCGTGTGGTTGGAGGGCACTGCTGGTAGGCATTACTTCTTTACTCTCCCTCTGTTGTTTCTGTCTGTCTTATTTTTTTCCTCTGTTGTTTCTGTCTGTCTATCTTAATTTTTCTTTGCAATAAGTGACCACCATTGTGTCGGTGTGCGTCTCTGTACTCAAACGAACTAACAGTCAGAAAAACTAGAGGGCAAGCGTTGCAGGGGTAGACCAAGAGAAACCTTTTTAGAGAACCTGACCAGGTGGGTAGCTGGGAAACACCAGGATAATGAATGATTTCTTAGAGCATGCGAGCTGAAGAAAAGAATGGAGAACCATGATAGCCAACTAGCACTTTAGTATGATGGTTACCTAGAGCTTAATATACCTTTTATACGCTCATGTAAAGCTTAAAACGGGTTTTTTTTATATTCTTCAATTTCAGTTTGATTGCAGTTTTACGGCACTCACAACTGCCTAAGGACTAGAGCTGGGCGAGTACCCGAGTAGTACTACCCGGGTATCCGGGTAAAGAATTCAAAACCGTCTATCCGGGTATTGGTGCCGGGTACCTAGGTTTTCTACTCTCCTTTGTTAATGCTATGCAAATGAACTTTACTTACGTCCCTTTGTTCGAACCTTAATAAGTGTTGAGTACTTATCGATACTGATCTCTCAAAGTCGATACTATACAATGTACTCGGTATTGGCCAATATAGACTAGTGCCCATCACTACTCGTACCTCCTTTCCCTGGAAACCAGGTGACCACAAAAAGGTCTTATTATTTGGGTATGTTTTAAGGTAGTTTCCAAGAATCGATCGGATACTTCAGTGGGGCTAGGCGAATTGTTTCAACTTCAAAGTCCTTATTTGGAAGCAACTTGTGTGCAGTTCTAAGAATCCAACGGAGAAGCGGAAAATTGTTTTGAATTATGTGAAGTAAATGGGTTTGAATAGCTTTCGCTTTGTCATTTTTAGCAGAGTTTGCTGGCAAAGACTTTACTTTTTCTTACGTCACGAATGGGCTTCTTGGGCAGACGAGTCAAATGGACACATGGGAAAACAAAGAAGCTTCCATGTCCCTTTTATTGCCCATGTACATTTGTGAGGCAGCGTGGTGGAATCAGGCTCTCGTCAATTTTTGGGCAGGTAGAGTTATTAGTATCATCTTAAAGCTTATTCACCTGTCTTTATTTGGATGGAAAAGATATCCATTTATCTTGAATAAAAGTCGAGATATTTGCAAAAGAAGGAGGTGGGGGTCATTTGTTTTCAGAGGTAAAATTAGTGAGAAAATGGCCGCCAAAGATTTGTTATTTCCTTAGCTTAAGAGTCCGTGGTAACTGAAAATTTACATTTTGTGCCTTTATTCAACGTTTTTCAGAAAAATCCTCACAGAAAGGAGTTCTTTAATA
>NW_004797512.1:11715-13626 GCF_000002075.1 Aplysia californica | reverse complement strand
AGAGGGGGGGGAGAAAGAGAGATAGAGAGACAATACCTATTTATCCATCAGTCATCTGTTATCTCCGCAGTAGGCTGGCTTCGGAACCCTCCCCCGAGCCCCGTGAGAAGCCAAGGACAAAGCGTTGTGAAATCTCTGCCGGGTCCGCTCAGCGGAGTCGTGTGGGCGACGGTCGGCCTGTGTTGGAGACTCGGACACCTCTGAGCCGCTAATGTCTTTGTGATGGGACGGTCAAGCCTCGCAAATGTTCGTCTCTTCCACAAAATTCACAGATAATGGAAGTGTCGACATAAAACGAAACTGAATTGTAGGACAGAGGAGACTGAAGCTAACGGCATCCGTTATGTAGTTAGTTGGTAGGCGCTTTGCCGTCGCGTGCAGAAAACTTGAATTAGATTCCTGTGAAGAGAGAATGAATGAAGACTACAGGGGGGAAAACGACGGTAGTATAAAAACTGGAAATTGGGAGGGTGCCAATTTTAAAAGCTTGTGGACTCATAACTTCATATTGTTTGTTTGACTGGTGACTTATTGTTTAGTGTTCTTCCATGAGAATTACATTTTACAACAATAACCAAACAACAGTGGAACAGAAATGCAGTTATGAGTCAACACGCGTTCAAAGTTGGTACTCTCACGATTTTCAGTTGGTGACTACTATCGTTTTTCCCCTGTAGTCTTCAATTATCATGGAGTAATTTAGTCTTTGTGCTGGGACTTTGTACATTTCTCAGCTTGTGTTCACCCGGACACGCGGGATCAACGTTCTCTCCTCACATGATCTAAATTGTATTGATGGGGGCGTAAAAATACCTAAATGTAATAAAGAAAGAGGCTTTAAAAAGAACTAAAACAAAGGCAACTGGTGCTTCGGCTTCTACAAATTAACGATAAAAAAACAACCTAACAGAAGCATGTCTTCTTAATAGTTATATACATAAACACCACTCCACATCATCATTTAACACCACCACCATCGTCATTTCTAACATCATCATTGCGCTCAGATTCTTCACAAACATCTATAATTATCTTGGACATCTAAATTATGTAACATTTCTATTGCGTCATAACAATTATGTACGTAAAACATTAATGGGCACTCTCATACACACATTTTTCTACTAATCAGATGGCGTCAATATAATATAAATGAGAGGCAACGTGGTGGAATCAGGCTCTCCTCAATTTTTGGGCATGTAGAGTTATTGGTATCATCTTAAAGCGTTTTCACTTGTCATTTTTTGGATGAATAAAATATCCATTTATCTTGAATACAAGTCGAGATATTTGCAAATGAAGGAGGTGGGGGTTACCTGTTTTCAGAGGTAAAATTTGTGAGAAAATGGCCGTCAAAGATTAGTTACTTCCTTAGCTTAAGAGTCCGTAGTAACTGAAAATTTACATTTTTTTATGCCTCAAATCAACGTTTGTAAGAAAAATCCACACAGAAATGAATTCTTAAATGGGCATGAAAGGTGTTGAGTCAAAAAACAAAAATGTGATAAAAATTTACAAATCTGCTGAAAAATGCAAGTTTCTTCACTGTGATTATTCTGACGACAGTCTGATTCCACCGCGCTGCCTCACATATGGGCAAGGGACAACAGCAACCAAACTGAATAAAAGTTCGGTTTGGAACCAGCACCTGAGGTACAACAGTTAAACTCACCACTGTCACACGCAGGAGAAATGGGTTCAAATCCCGCTTGGGGAGGTTTTATCCGGCATCTCTGTCTTTCTTCTTGAGCGGTGCATCCCTCCCCCGGATCAAAGCCTTCTCCTAAATCATTTAAATTGTAGTTTGTGGTGTATGTGTATAGATAGATAGATAGATAGATAGATAGATAGATAGATAGATAGATAGATAGATAGATAGATAGATAGATAGATAGATAGATAGATAGAAGA
>NW_004797512.1:6351-7756 GCF_000002075.1 Aplysia californica | reverse complement strand
TAAATGTATTAATTGCTATGGCATCAGAAAATTAATATAATAATAATGAAAGAACGCAAACATTCTCTATACTCAGCGAACAGAAGAGACGTAGTGCACTCACACACACACACACGCACACACACGCACACACGCACACACACACACTCACACACACACATACTCACACACAAACAAACAAAAATTGGAACTCATTGCTAATCTACTACACTAAAGAGAATTGAATCCGACAGAAGAAACGGTGCAAATACCCGCTGTGCCATTAAACAGTCAAACGTTCGCTGCCCCATAAAATGGTCCAACCGTGTGCAACATTGGAGGAAACAGATCTCGAAAAGCACAAAGAAAAGTAACTCTTAGCTTGCTGGAAAACGGCGTAAATACATCTGTCATGTGGTCAATGCTTCCGCTTACGTAAAGGAGCCTGTTGAGCTGTCGGACAAGCCTTGAGTAGAACTAATTAGTCACTTTTAAACCCAAGGGGGCTCTCCCGAAAAATGCTGTTTTGAAAAAATCGAGGGTAAAGTTTTGGACCCTTGTTCAGTTTCTTTAAAAGACAAGGCGAGTTTTCTCTATAACCAAACATGTATACACGCCAATGAAACAAAACTTCTCCTCTATATATCACAGGTAGGGCAATGCAAACTTATAATGGTGTAGGTCAAGATTTCTGGAACGAAGTGACTATTCCCAGTGACACTGCATGGGGATAGGTACAGAAACTATTCCCAGTGACAACGGAACTCTTTAGCCTTTTTAAAAAATCACAAGTCATTGTAGACTCTTTTCTCACTTCAGTTCAGCCTATTTTTGTTCTCTTCTCTTACTTAGGGCTTAGACTTGACCCGTAGAATAGATCTAGATCTAGAACTAGAACTAGATCTAGATCTAGAAGAAAGAAGAATGGGGAAGGATTTCTACCTGTCCTGTACCGTGGTCTCCAAAATCCGTATGTAGATCTAGATCTACACGAACATTAGAATTATGACAGAATAACCAGCAAGCATAGAATGATCATTCCTTTTTCTTTAAAAACAATTCCTCCACTCATACCAGAATCTACTTTAGTTTAGTTAGAACTAGAATCTAGATCTAGATCTACCTTCGATATAGATATAGATCTAGTCTAGTATTTAGTAACCCATCACCATCAAGCCCCTGTAGATCAGTGTGGAAACAATATATCTAATCGGCCTGTCTGTTCTCAGTGTCACTGGGAACAATTCTGCCGTACGCCCTATTGCCAGTGGTTTCTGGGCCTATCCCCATTACAGTGTCACTGGGAACAATTCTGCCGTAGGCCCTATTGCCAGTGGTTTCTGGGCCTATCCCCATTACAGTGTCACTGGGAATAGTGCTTTCCTTTCTGGAAACCGAAATCTGGGTTAGCCCGCGCGTCCTTAAA
>NW_004797512.1:0-1763 GCF_000002075.1 Aplysia californica | reverse complement strand
ATCTTCGGCACTTATATGACCTTAATGCTTTGCAAGTGCCGTAAAATAAAACTCTTACTAAAACTAAACTGAAAAATCAAAACATCTCACTGACTACCAAGATAAAAATTCTTAAAACCTATGCGCGTGGTCAACCCTTCCATGCGGCGCGAAATGCTGGACAGTGACTACAGACAGTGAAAATAGAGCAGGAGTAACACAAATGGGGGTTTCTTTGGAGACAGGTGCAAATTTTTTTGGATGGAAAAGAATTCAAATGAGCCAGTACTTGAAGAAGCTCACCTGGGCCGTTCGCTGATAAGAACAATTTGGAAGAGACAACTAATGCACTTTCTCGGACACTTGAATAGACTTATTAAGGACCTTTAACATATGTGAGGCAGCGTGGTGGAATCAGGCTCTCGTCAATTTCTGGGCATGTAGAGTTATTAGTATCATCTTAAAGCTTGTTCACTTGTCTTTATTTGGGGGGGAAAAATATCCATTTTATCTTGAATACAAGTCGAGATAGTTGCGAATTAAGGAGATGGGGATCACCTGTTTTCAGAGGTAAAATTAATGAGAAAATGGCCGCCAAAGATTAGTTATTTCTTCAGCTTAAGAGTCCGTGGTAACTGAAAATGTACATTTTTTGTGCCTTTAATCGAAATTTTTCAGAAAAATCCACACAGAAATAAGTTCTTTAATGGGTATGAAAGCTGTTGAGCCGAAAAACAAAAATTTGAAAAAATTCACAAACCTGTGGAAAAATACAAGTTTCTTCACTTTGATTATTTTGACGAGAGCCTGATTCCTCCACTCTGCCTCACATATAGCCCTCGTTGGCAAAATTGAAGGCAAACGAGGCAGGGGTAGACCCAGGGCAACTGACTCGGAGAACCTGTACAGATGGGTGATGGGCAAAGATCAGGAATCATATTATCATAGCTTTTCTTAGAGAACATCCGAGCAATGGAATGAACAGAGAACCATGATCACCGAAGTCTGTCTGTCGCAGATCTCCGCTTGGTGACATCTATGCTATTCTTTTTTTCATCTCACTATCTCCCTTTCCTTTTTCTGTTTCACTTTTTTGCTTTGTTTTTAAACTTTTAACTTTTTTCAATACCTTTCCTTTTTTTATTTCTCTTTTTGTCTGTCCAGCTTCCATGATTTAATTTGTATGCCCTTCTCTCTATTTTTTTTTTCGTTCTTCTACCTCCTCACTCTCTCATAATAGCCTGAGATCAGTCATGCGGGTTTTCCCTATCAGTTGTGGATAATTGGCAAGTCCGTCTCGCTAACTTCCTCCAATTTCAGGACTGTGGGATCCGTGAGATCTACACGACTACACCTCCAGGCTGTGGAGGTCAATGGCAGAACTATCAGGCCCTTGGCCTTCTCACACAGAAGACCTGTGTTCACTTCTCGTTTGGGGAGGGCTTTTTTTCTATTATTGAGAATCTCTGCCAGTCTGTTGGGACGCCAATGTGTCTCATTCCATGGCAATATGGTAATTCTGGCGCGCGGGGGAGGTCAACAGGGTAGCGTCTTGTGTTATTTTATGTCCTGCTAAGAAATACATTAACTCTGTACTTGTACGTGGACGGTACGAAAATCACAGCCTTTTCAAGGTGGCAGTAGTGGGTGCTGGCTATAATAAAAGGTTGACAAACAGTGGTCTAAATTGTCTCGATGTAGACGTAAAATATTGACAATTACAGTGACAATTACTGTTCCCTCCGTCATGGATTCAGTCGCCCACCTCAGCCTGGAGGCGACTT
>NW_004797511.1:1053271-1055827 GCF_000002075.1 Aplysia californica | reverse complement strand
TGGGGTATGCATTGGTATTCATAACTGCGGTGTGTGGGGATGAGGGGATATCTTCATTAAGTCAAGACAGCATGTGATCTACAGTTAGGCCGTGAGATTTCCACACCCTAATTGCTGCCAACATCCATGCTGTGCTCGTACATTCTGGAAGCAATATTTCGTAAGGAAAAGGTCTGCAATGAAAGTAGAAATCCAGACCTCGATTTATCCTTGATTGTTTTATCACGGCCTTAACTAACGCTCCAGCCTGTTCTTACTTTTCCATGAAACTTGAGACCAAAAAGACAGTGCGGTTACCATGGAAACTCAATAAAACAGAGGCCGTCTTCGATTTTATTTTTAAAAAATAAAAAATTCAGTGATATTTTCTGGTTATTAGTAATCACTGTTATCTAAACATTTTCCAGGCACATTTTAACACACATAATAAATATTTTGTGATATTTCGTTTAGAATTTAATGAGGAAATTAATTTTTAACAATAGTTAAAAAATTGCTACTATATTTTCTACAGCTTTTTCAACCGTCAGGACATAAAATAAATAGTTAAAAACAAACTGATGAATTTTTCAAAGCTCATTTGACAAGTCTTTCTTCAACAACAGCACGTGTACATGTCGGTGAAAAGATAAAGTATGTGAGATAAAAGGTGTTCAAAACCATTGATATAATGCAGAATAAATGAATAAAAATGTTATTTGTGAAAATTCAATTTTAGTAAAAAAAAAAAACTTAAAAAAAAAACCCTGCGTTAACACAACAACATCTGTAAACTCAGCAGAAGTCAAAATGACCCTGAAAGATAGCTAGGGTCATCTGTGAAGTGAACATTATTAATGCTGTTTTTGAGACATGATTTTTCTCCTCCTCCTCCTCCTCCTCCTCCTCCTTCCCCTTTGCTTGTGTCAGATCTGAAGGAACTTTGTACCGTTTCATCAATTCTCCTGGATGAAAATATTATACACGATGAATAAAAAACAAAGAGAAGGATGAAATGTAAGGATTGTCTTGATACGATAATTAGAAGAATCGTACAGATATTACAAATTCATTTTGTCATCACCGGGTTATCTTTGACGTTATTCTTGAGGCATCCAGTACGGAGAAGATTTGTGAGGTAGTGTGGTGGAATCAGGCTCTCGTCAAAATAATCAAAGTGAAGAAACCTGCATTTTTCCGCAGGTTGGTGAATTTTTATCAAATTTATGTTTTTTGGCCCAACACCTTTCACGCCCATTAAAGAACGCATTTCTGTGGGGATTTTTCTGAAAAACGTTAATTAAAGGCTAAAAAAATGTAAATTTTCAGTTACCACGGACTATTAAACTAAGGGAATAACTAATTTTTGGCGGCCATTTTCTCAATAATTTCACCTCTGAAAACAGGTGACCCCCACCTCCTTCTTTCGCAAATATCTCGACTTGTATTCAAGATAAATGGACATTTTTTTCATCCAAACATAGACAAGTGAACCAGCTTTAAGATGATACCAATAACTCTACATGCCCAAAAATTGACGAGAGTCTGATTCCACCACGCTGCCTCACATTTGTTATTTTGTGCATTTTTAAAAACAATATAAGAAAATCCTCAACCCAACAGATGTACAAAATTGTAAACATAAAAAGTGCGTCGTTTGCGGAGTTATAGTAATTTGTGTTGCTTAGTTGCATTTTGGTGTCACATTAATGTTCTCGGCATGCTTAAAAATGCCCTAAATTGAAAATAAATAAGAAAATAAATTATAACTTGTAAGCTAAAGAAAATATCATATATATATATATGTCCTACATCTATAACACACACTATTCCCAAACCTCTTCTTAATGCGATCTCTGCGGCCATGTTTAGTTTAGTTTTAGTAGAGGTTTTACGGCACTCGGAACTGCATAAGGTCATATGAGCTTTAGAAGATTAGAGGTGTTACAAGAGAGTAACAAACATAAAAAAGAAGAAGGGGGAGATAAGGACGATATATGTTTGATAGGAAAGAAGGAGCAAACCACACCAGAGCACCTGCCAACCACCCACACGGCCATGTTTGTGTGAAGGTGTTATGAGACGAGCCGTGCACTAAGCCAGAACAAGGACAGTGGGCGGTTGGCGGGTGCTGTGGTGTGGTTTGCTTCTTCTTTCCTATGAAACATCTATCGTCTTTATCTTTCCTCCTTCTTTTCGTGTGTTTGTTACTCTCTTGTAACACCTCTAATCTTCGGCACTTATATGACCTTATTGTGTTGCAAATGCCGCAAAACTCTTGCTAAAACTAAGCACTAGGACAAGACTGAGGTGTTGAAGAGGGAGGATAAGAGAGTGATATTATTATTTTATTTCTTTGATATTTGTCGTCTTTTTTTCCCCTCTCTTCTATTTCTGTCTCGCCGTCTCTCTCTCTTGCTGTTGCTCTCTCTCTCTCTCTCTCTCTCTCTCTCTCTCTCTCTCTCTCTCTCTCTTGGTGTTGCTCTCTCTCTCTCTCTCTATCTATCTATCTATCTATCTATCTATCTATCTATCTATCTATCTATCTCTCGCTATCTCTCGCTGTTTCTCTCTCTC
>NW_004797511.1:1034025-1049608 GCF_000002075.1 Aplysia californica | reverse complement strand
CACACACACACACACACACACACACACACACACACACACACACACACACACGCACACACACACTATCGGTGTGTATATATTTTATATATTGTGTTATTTGTCGTTGGTTGTCTAGTGGTTACGTTGTTGGGCTCGTTATCGAAAGGTCATGGGTTCGAACTCTGTCAGAGGCCCGATGTTGGGACCTTGGAAAAGACATTTTACACGAATGTTCCTCACGTCACTCAGATGTGAATGGGTACAGAGGGTGAAAGATGTTGTCTATTAGTGTTTGAGCGCATGATCGACTGCTTGCATTGTATACAACCCGGGTAGCCGAGAATATTTAAGAGTGTTCCAGGGTGTGTTGAGCTATAGTAATTTAATTTGGCCAACAGAGCATGCTTAAGAGCTTGGATAATATGCACTGTATGAAATACACAACAATAATGATGATATTAATAATGAAGATAATAATAATAATAATGACGATAATAATAAAAATAATAATAATAATAATAATAGTAATCATATATTATAATTAATACCATTATTATTTTTAGTGGTTGTCTAAAGGTACGGTGTTCGTCTCAAATCCAAAAGGCACCGTGGTAGAAATCTGACAGCGACGAACAGAATCTTCTTCTCTAAAATTTGTCCTTACACCTCCTTTCATGTTCTCTTGTCTTTTTCTGTCATCCGCTTTCATCTTCCCTTTCTCCCCCGGCCTCTCCCCCCTCCCCCCTTGCCTCCAAATCCATGACCCTCTCTCTGCTCCTCTCTTTACCTTACTCCTGACTTTTTCTTCTGCTACTCCGGGCTCCTTCTTACTGCTGCCCTTCCGTCAAACCCCTGATGTGATGGTAGGTAAGATCAAAAACCTAGCTGTCTTGGATAAAGAAGAAAAGTGTTGGTGGTCCGTGTGCATGTTCCACTAAAATTTTTATAAGAGTTGGCTTCGGACGCCGCCCGGGCAAAGTTAAACATTGATTACTACCTACACTGAAAGATATTCTAGACAGCGTAAAAGCATAGAGTATCTTCGAAATCCGATTGCATCTGCAAGAATTCAAGGGACCCTCCAGGAAAGACGATCATATACGTACAAATCAGGTGTACTACAGGTTGAAGAACCAACAGTCAACTACCGATGAGATCTAGCAAGGGAAGACGGAGAAGAAGGTCATTATCAAGAGAACGAAAATAAGCTTGATAAAAGAAAATGCTGTATACAACTATTTTTGTAAATGTTTTCCTCGACACAGAAGTTTTGCGTTTCAAATGTGTACACAACACCCGGAACTCAAAAGGAATTTGTTGCAGATTCATTTAAGATAATTCCACAGAATAGTTTTGCTCTACATAGTGCGTAAAAAGACAACCCATTTTCAGCCATGTCCTCGTTTTTGTAGCATGACGCACTAATTCACATCAGGCATACCCTTAAAAGCCCCAACGATCGCGCCATATTGCAAGCTACAGTAGTTTAAGTCTAACGGGCCAACAGAAGTTTGCAGATAGTTTTTCTGGTTTCATTTGCCTGCTGAGATCATGATTAAGATTAGCAACGAGCAGAGAGCTTTTGGAATTGAATATTTCCTCACCACCAACTCATTTCGCAACTTTTGCACGAGGTACGGGGTACGGTAACAAAGTTAAAGTGCCCTAAATGCCTTCTTTGAAGTCAAGGATGGAAATGGTCCATCAGTTAGGACATGTAGAGAACGAGAACAAAAAATTCCCAGGAAAAACGACCACTTCAGATCGAACACACACTGTTCGCACCCCTTTAAACGCCACAAGGGAACAGAATTCGGAAGATGAGCCCCATGAGACGTCTGTCCATAGACGACGTCTGCAGCTAGGACTTTTCTAGATTTTTATCTATGACTGTACCATTTTCCTGTTCGCGAAGCTGACATGAATCAGAGGGTAACAATGTGTTCTTGAGTCCTCGATCGTCCCGAAAAGCGTGAACGTGCCTCTATGGCATTTGATTCCTTGGCAAACCCATATTCACATTTCAGGATATGTTAACTCCACAAATGTCTTTTTGGGCAACCTCACCCACCACTCTAACGTTTCTAGTAGCAACTCCATACTGTAAGGTGCACTGTGTGTGTAGCTTTGAGTACTCATGGTTAGGTGGAGCTTTATGTTTGGCCACCACAGAACATTAATAATAATAGATAACATTTGTATAGCGAAAATCCCCTCTCAACAGCAAACTCTATGCGCTTCACAATCTATGCTATTACCCCAGCAGACCTGAAAGTATCCTGAAACAACCTCAACTTCCTGGGAAGCATACAATGCAAGCAGCCATTTATAGGCTCTAAAACACTAACATACTGACAAGATCTTTCGCTGTCAATGGCCGGGTACCCATTCCCACCTGGGTGAAGTGAGGAAAATTCGTGTGAAGTGTCTTTCCAAAGGACACAACATCGAGCCTGCGGCTTGAACCCCGAACCCGCAGCCTCACAATGACGAGTCCCGTGGCCTAAGATACGTTTTAGGCAAATCTACATTGAGGTAAAAACAAAAACTAAAATAAGTAGCAAGTGCAAGCCAATTCGTTTCTTCTTTAATTTTTGAAGAAAGCATGTTGGAATTTACAACACGACAGTCGTTCACAACAAGACACTTAAAGTAAAGCCCAACTAGTCAAGTCTAATTCTAGTTCTGAAGAACAGCCTACAAGCGCTGAAAATATGTGTCCTTTATGTTCTACCCCCGGAAAGTCGGCGCCGAGCGAATATGTCACCGATACGCCGAAACATATTCGGTGGCCTCTCTAGTCCTCGCCCTTATGATGCATTTAAAAAGTTTCTAATATCGGTGCTTTGAACTTTGAAAGAACAGCTTGGGATAATTGTTATGCCTGAGTTGTCTAAGAACTATTATTTTTACTTTATATGGTCACCTTCAAACATCTGGTTATCACTTGAAAGCAATGCTGCTTATTGCATTAATTAGGCTTTAAATTGCTGAACATTATTGATATAAGGCTCTCGTAGTCTGGAGGCACGGTGATCGCCTCTCATTCAATAGCTCCCCGGCTCGACACCCGAGAGCCACCAAAACGTTTTCTTTAAAAGAAAATTCTTTCACCTCATTGCTGCTCTCTTCTCATGTTTCGTCATATGCTTGCATCTCCACTTTCTGCACCCCCCCCCCCTCAACTGGGTTTTTGACTCTTTCTTCTGCCACCCCTGGCTTCTTGCTGTTGTCTTTCAGCCACATCCGTGATCTTAGGGAACATAAGATCAAACACCTAGCTTTCGTGAATAAGGGCAAAAAAAAAAATCTCAGAGGTCCCCCGTGCAAGTTGCAAACATTATAGATCCCTTGACGGTCTTAAAATCGTCATCCGGGCAAAATTCAAAATGAATTCCTACCAAAACATGAAAATGCTTAATGTGAACATAACCCAGCTTGTGTCCCTCGCGCTCAAATGGCCTGATGCAGTTTCGAGCGCTGTAAGACTCTTACCAAACTAAACCACATAGCTAACAAGCACAAGACGGACACGCACATAGCACAACATGCATATGGTGAACAGGTTTTCAGGTCCTGAATATTTCTTATTCATAAATATTCTTCGTATTTAAAACACGTACATGGCGAAAATCGTGCATTAAGAACATATTTCCGCTTCTCACTGATTTCGATATGTGCACGCTATGCTGCATATATGTAAAATATATAACACAGATCACACACACACACACACACACACAAACACACACACACAAACACACACACAAACACACACACACAAACACACACACGCGCGCACATACACACATCTAAACATATAAATCTTTTTTTTTCAGATGTCCCGGATATTTACCAAAGTGGTGATTAACTTTGCTACCGTTGGACGACCCGACCTTGACCTATATTTCACCTGGCCCATATTCTCCAACAGAACGGGTGGTCAGTACGTGATGCTGTCGAGCAGCCCCCGTGTCCTGAGCAACCCTCTCCCCCTGCGGAGGAAGCTCTGGCTGGACACACTGGACACGATGATGATGGGAGATCCCAGCCCGACGATAGAACCTGCCATTGTAGGATAGACATAATAGACTTGTATTACAATCTTCTTTATCATAATATTCTGCAGTGTGGTAAAAAATTCTTTATCCTTACAGATCTCTCTAACAGGTGAATCGATGTCACTCATACGTTACACATCAAATTGTATCAATTGCGTTGTCTCAAACTTGATTATATTTTTCTATAACTATTACGGCTAGATTAAAAAGACAAGTCTTTTGTTCATATACGTATTATAGTCAGCCAACTGTTGAAAAGTCATAAGCCAAAAATTTTGAAAAACAAATTGCGTGCTCGAGAAATATTTTGTCGGAATTCAAATTGTAAATGCTGAAAAAAGCAAGAAAAGATAAAGTCCTTTGCCTGAAGGCCGTCAAATCACAGGTGTTCAGACGTAGCCATCCTCTGAGCAGCATAATTTATGAGCGCTTTATGACCACCCTCATGGCCACGGGATGAGGTGGCAGATCTGGAGGCCTGCCCAGACAAAGTCTAAGTCTTGGAGACATTTACGATGTTCACAAAGAAAACAAGGAGGGAGAGGCAACAGAAAGGAAAGGACAGAAAGACAGCCCAGAAGACTCGAACAAAGGGACCGCGTTGTCTGCATGGATCTTCAATGTGTTTTGCTGTGACCCATGCTCAAGGTCTCCGCTTTGTACTATAGAGCAAAGCTTGCCGTCGATAACTTTACTGTCCACAATATAGCATCGCGGGACATGAAACGTTATGTCTAAATTGAGGGAAAACTAGACTGACTTCTGGCAAACATTCATCTTGCATCGTAGACTATGTAAAATCCCTTACCAAGACCTATAACAGAACAATTCGGTGAAAGATGGATGCTTTTACCAAATTAAAAACGCAACACTCGTCAGTGTCATCTCAACACTAGTTCGTGAGCTCAAGATCACAATTTGACAGAAGTATCTCACAAAGGGGCACACCCGAATGAATCATTCATAGCGCCATTTAACGTTCCATCGAAACACTCTTAGAACTCACACACGTATCTTCTGACTCCGTAAATGTCTTCAGACTGGCGCATCAAAGCCCTTGACCATACGAATTTAAATGCCAAGACCACTCTTTCTTCTGCAAATATTCATCAGCACAAGCATACTCGACAATTGGCCAGGAAGGAAAGTCGGGGAGGCAAAAATGATTCACATACGAGCGCTCCGCTATTCCTCACAATGAGATATTCATTTCAACTCGCTGGAAAGACTTGTCAAACCATGCAATCATAAGCCCTCAAACACTACTGCTCCAGCACTACACTTGCAAAGTATCACAAGTACAAAATACCAACCTTTACCCAAGTAGAAATTAATCATTCTGGTTGAGTCTCAATGCCTCTTATACATCCAGGAGTATTGATTTGTAAACGCATTTTGAAATTATATTTGATTGACTGCACGTGAGCATATTATATATATATATATATATATATATATATATATATATATATATATATATATATATAATATATGTGTATTTTAGTGTGTGTATGTGTGTGTGTGTGTGTGTGTGTGTGTGTGTGTGTGTGTGTGTGTTTGTTATATGTAGAAATTAACTAAAAATTATCAAGAGTGCGGTGACGATGTCTGTAATAAACGGGTAAAATAGTCTATACTAACTGCTTTTCGTGTTTCTTATCTGATGATCCCATCTCTTATTATCTTTTATGTTCTATCTGTTAAAGGTTTACAAACTATCAATATTTTAAAAAAAAGTTATGGTAAGCTGTATACTGATTCGTCTTTTAGCAAACCTCGTATCTGACGTAATAAACCAGAGTATGAAGGCTTAGTCAGCATTAGAATAGGATCGAACAATGTACCCAGCTAATTATCTCATTACAAAATTATTTTTTTGCCCAGACTCTTGACAGCCGAGTGCCTCTCTACTCGAAAAAAAATATCCATCTAAATTATGATTCGGCGATCGTTGTCATAGCCGGTCTGGCTATGGGCCAGGTAAGGTTAAAGTGGGGAGTAAGCGGTGAATAGAAAAACAAACGAAACCATGCGTGACTCGAAATTCAATATTATGCAATAAAGATTAGGGCCATGCTGACAATGATATGTTCTTACAGTAATTAGAGACAGCTGAATGATATCAATAACTTAGGAAATAATACGTTTATTTATTGTGCTGTACAAGACAGTCTTATTTTTCATTTTCAAGTAACAGAAAGGCCACACTGGCAATAATTTGGAAGTGGTCTTTTCAAGATTATGGTGTGGAATTCATCGACGAGGCTGACGTCACCGCTGAACGTGCGGTGTTCAGTTTGTCTCGCCCAAACATAGATGTACTCTATAGGCAAAAAGGAGATCACTCTATGCGTCCAAACCAAGTTCCAAATTATGCATCGCGATAGGAAACAGTTTCCGTGCAAGCTGCCAGCCAGCGTTGATAAACAAAGACTAAGGAAAGAGTCCCTGTAGTGCGACAGCGCAGCACTGAGGCCCTAATGTCTCTTTGAGGATCTTCAAACTGGCAATGTGCTTTCTTTTTTAAACATTGGTAAATCGTCACCTCAGAACTATTTTGCTCAAAGTGTACTTGCGTGGAGAACGCACTTTGGACAAAATAGTTCTGAGGTGACAAAATATTAGTTTGGATTTACTTAAAACTGAACGAAACTCATTATCATCTATAAATCGAACTGCCCTTGCCCAATTAACCAATCGAGACTGAGAACTCAGTGAGAACACAGCTGAGCCTTAACATTTTTATGTTTAACTTGGTCTCGTAAAACAAAGTTTTTCGATTCACTGTCCTTTTTCATTTGAATGGGGAAGAACATTCAGAAAAATTCACAAATACTTCTTTAGCATTTGAGCCCTGCAAATCTAGAGCCGTAAATGTATCAGCAATTGAGTAATTTTCAAGACCTTTGTTCAATCTCATTACTTTTTGGAGGACCCCCCCCCCAAAAAAAAAGCAAAAAACCCCCACAAAACAAAACAACAACAACAACAAACAACAAAACAAACAAAGACAGCTACAATAACGAATTTAACTAATACTAAAAAGTTTTTATGTGAAAGTGTCAACAAAATGCTAGTTTATTGTTAATTGTGTCTGTCTCCATTAGAACAGGTTGGGAGAGAGAGAGAGAGAGAGAGAGAGAGAGAGAGAGAGAGAGAGAGAGAGAGATAGAGATAGAGAGAGAGAAAGAGAGAGAGAGAGAGAGAGAGACAGACAGACAGACAGACAGACAGACAGACAGACAGACAGACAGATAGACTGACAGACACGCATGGGGGCTCTCGTGGCCTAGAGGTTAAGGTGTTGGCCTCTCATTCAAAAGTCCCGGGTTCGAATCCTGGCAGCGACCGACAAATTTCTTCTCTAAAATTCTTTCCTTTCACCTACTTTCTTATTCTCTTACAATGCTCTGTCGTCTGCTTTCGTCTCTCTTTCTGCCCCCACCCCCTCACCTCCTTTGCAACCTCCTCTGGGCTCCTGACTCTTTCTGTAGCCTTTCTACTGCTACTCCTTGGCTCCTTCTTACTTCTGTCTTTCAGCCATATCGGCCGGGGGGAGGGTGGGAGGACTTTTACGCATCTGTTGTGAGTTGTAAGATTTCACGTGTTTCTCTGTTGCCATAAAGACGTGTCAAAACAAGAGTCTGGCTAATAAAACCAACAGCAAAAACAAACAAACAAACAATAGTTTCCTGAACGAGGCTTCTCACAGCAGTTGAGACCCTAGGCTAAACTGCTTTATATGGGTCAATAATAATGAGCGACAACACACTGAGTCTGAGGGTGATTTTAAATCACAGTGACGGTTGTGTGTTAATGTTTCGGCTTGTGCTTCATTCTGAGCGTTTTTGCTATCACTGTCGAGAGCCATGGAGGAGTTTGTCATAAGGAAGGAAAAGGTTGGTGTCGCAGTTGACGGCTTTTGATTCTGAGAAGCCAAAGACTGTTTATCAAACAGCAGTTTTGGAGTTGCTAAACAGTGGGATGAATGATGATACGGTCTCAAGCCTGTTGAATGCAGAGAGAAAATGTAAAGTTAGTATCGATTACTCTTTAAAAAACCCAATGAATAAATAATCATGCCTCTTCACAGGAGCTGTTCATTTTTCCAGCATTAAAAAATCTATAGTTTGGTAAAAAAAAAATAGAGATAAAATTGCTCGCTATTCTAGTGTCACCCCTTTTCGCAAAGCTCTTAAGCTCTTCTCTCTCTCTCTCTCTCTCTCTCTCTCTCTCTCTCTCTCTTCATAAGCATAACTCCACGTTTCCACTTTGACCAGTGTAAGGGGCCAAATATTCTTAAAAAGTCACCAGGGTAGTGCTACTAACATGTTCTTATGCACAGTAGAACTGTAATCATCCATACTATCGTCATTTATTTTTACATTTAGTTCGTTTGTATATTTGTCACTCTCTTGAGCAGAGTAAGCCTGATTCCCCGTTTGTTTGGACTTCTCTGTCTACGCCCACCCCTTGTCGCTCATATGACTAGAGCGCTATGCCGTTGCGAGCGCCGTAAACCTTACTAAGAGCCAGGGTCCACAGCGTCCGCACTCACACTTCATCACACCTCATCACAAATGACGCACGTTAACGTAGCGGGTAGCCCGTGTCCCCAGCGTCCTCACACGTACTTTAATCCTTTTTTTTTGCGCACCAGACCTAGATCTAGATGTAGATCTAGAGAAATGGCGTTAACAAGAAAGAAGACATTTTTTTATGGTGGTGGCTGAAGAGGAGGTATATGCAAGGTCGCCACTAATTCTGGGTACATCCCATATGCAAAGAACGAGGCACAACCTGAGAATTTAGAATGTTGCACCAAATTTTTTATGATAACGAAACATGCTTAGCATATTTTCCCTTGACGAAGGCAAGCTTCCAAAGCCTTTTGGAATTATGTGGACTACATATTCAAAAACAGAATACGAACTGGAGGAAGACCATTCCACCAATCGAAAGGCCGACAGTTACACTGATGTAAGATGTTGCTACTGTTGCTGCTGTTGCTGCTGTTGCTGCTGTTGCTGCTGTTGCTGCTGTTGCTGCTGTTGCTGCTGTTGCTGCTGTTGCTGCTGTTGCTGCTGTTGCTGCTGTTGCTGCTTCTGTTGTTGTTGCTGTTCTTCTTCTTTTTCTTCTTCTTTTTTTTTTGCTGTTGTCATTGGAGTATTTGACCTACGTAAATGGTCTCTCCATATGTCATTTAAGCAAGAGCCCACTCTGTGCTTTCCAAAGAGCGTGTTCTTTTCAGGCACATTTGTTTACTTTGAAAAATGGGAGCAGAAGTAAATAAATAACAAAACAGCCATTGGAATTCAGAATAACAAATTCAATAATTAACAATGACGCAAACTTTATTAACTTTTCTTAAATCAACATGTCAAAAGAAGAAACAACTCCGCCCCCCCCCCCCCAAAAAAAAAAAAAAAAAAAAAATAATAAATTCCCCCCCCAAAAAAAAAAAAAAAAAAAAAAATAATAAATCACAGTTTGGAGACTGAGAATACTGAGATCAAAGTCAAGTGGCATTAATTTAATTTTAAAGGTAAAAGTGGGCTAACAAAAGATAATCAACGAAATCAGTGTCGGTGAAGCCACAGCACGTACGGAAAATGTTTGACATGCAAGACGTCATACGTTTTTCACGTAAGCCTGAGGAATCGTGCCTTCCGCAGTGGGTCCAGGTAATATAGAAATAAAAGGTTGAACGCTTCTACAAGCACTTTGTGAGTACGTAAGCGTACGAAAGCGGAGTATGTGGACCTTGGCTCTAACGCTAGGAACTGTAAACTTATGTTAAAAATCGCTATAGCACCATACCTTTCTGTGTCCTAGATCAGTGAAACTATCTGTTACAGTTGTAATTGACTGTATGTCGTTGCGAGCACCGTAAACCTTACTAACACTAGGAACTGTAACATCGCAATAACACCATGCCTCTTTATGTCCTTTATCAGTGAAACTATCTGTTACAGGTGCATATACTGTAACTTCAGCCTTTGCATCTTACCTATTTACCATTCTTCTTCTAGGGATGCAATCCACTTTGGACAGAAACAAAATTTGTTATAACCGAAAAAGACTATGCGGAACGTGCAACATTCAAACGTGAAATAGCGCAAGTGGACATGCAAATATGTCTCTTCCACATCCTCCGCACGTTCGACAGAGAGGTGACAACTTCGAAATGCAATATCACCACCAAAGAGCGGGTCCGTGTTTTGGACTTTGTTCAAGACATGGCTTACTCCCGTTCTGAGGAGGAATACAACACAGGACACGAAATGCTGAAAAACTTTGGTGGCATCGTGTGCCGCTATTTTGAACAGCTCTGGCACACAATACGCCATGAGTGGGTAGAGGTCTTCAAGGCAAGTACATTAAAAAAAGATCAACTTCGGCATACGCACAAACAACAGGACTGAATCATTTTTCCACAAAGTCAAGTCAGTCGTGACAAGCAGAACAAACCTGGTTGACTTAGTAGCAAAGCTGTTCTCTTTTGTCAACTTGCTCCTCACCGAACAGCAACACAAGACAGTTGTTGCTGAGATGAAAGTCAGCACAACCGGAGTCGACAGCGAGGACGAGAAGGCATATATGGAACTTTTGGCTATCGAGGCCTTCAAAATTGTAAAAAACGAACTCGTCAAGGTGGACAATGTAAACACCATCGAGACCAATATTGTTGAAAGCCAAACCAAGAGGTTCATTGTTGAGGCAGATCGGTGTTCCTGCCCCTTCAACCAGAGAAACTACCTTCCATGCAGGCATATAATGGCACTGGCCAAGCATTTGCGACAGACCACATATGTTCCAGATGCAGAACACCGTCGGAGGACAAAGACGTACCATCAAACAAGCACACCGAGCGCACCTACTGACCAATACCAGACTTCATAGGGTAGTCGCAGTGCACGTGCAGATAAGCCGTTGACCTACAACGAAAAATTCAGGAAAGCTAGCCTTGCAACCAGCAGGATGGCGAGCTTAATGGCAGACTTGGACAGTCGCTCATTCCATCACCGACTAGAGTAGCTGAACCAAGTGCCTGCTTTCCTGCAGGCTGGACAAGACTTCGTTGTCTGTGAAATAGTTCATGCACAGACACAGAACAGTGCTTCTATGCAAAGTGCCAGACCGCCTGGTACCAGTGCCAGTCCACCTAGTCTCTGTGCCGACGCACCTGCTCCCAGCACCAGCTCACCTGATCTCAGTGAAAGCGCACCTGCTCCCAGTGCCAGCCCACCTCCTCCCAGTGCCAGCCCACCTCCTCCCAGTGAGTTGGCACTGCCAGGGGGAAAAAACGCACTCGCATACGTCCCAAAGGATCAGCAACGACTGCAATCGGCCTACCTAGGAAGAGAGCAAAGTTGAGCACCGTGCCATTCTCTAAAAAGGATACCAAAACGAAAGAGAAGATGCTTCTCGATTGGTACCTCACAGAGGATGGTCGGGATAAAATTCTTCGAGGCCATATTGTAACAGCCACTGACATTGAATCCGACGCAGAGTGCATACCAAGCTGTGCTCTCGATCCCATGGCAATGCTAGATATGATCAAGCACTATTTTGACAACCTTGGTTCGAAGCAACTGCAACGGATTCGACGGGACCGCTCTACACTGCCATGGGTCTGCAAAGAATGTGGCCTGGACTTAGCAACTAAGGAGTCCGTAGGCTGTGACAGTTGTTTGAGCTGGATGGGCATGGCTTGCATTGGGATGACAGCAGCACCAAAGACAAAGTATTGGTTTTGTACAGGATGCAAGCATTGATAATTTCAAACGTGAATGAAATGTAAATATGGATGTAAATAGGTTGTGAGATGTTTATTATGGATCTTACCGACTTAAAGATTTCTTAACAATTGATGAACTGATTGCTGCAACTTATAAAAGATGCTACGACAAACATGCAAACACCGAGGCCTGCCAAGTATCTACTTCAGTCGAGACCCAAAGTAAGGTGAGTTACCGGAATTTAGATTGTGCCGCTTATGAATTTTACAATTATCAACTGTTGTGTCGTCCTACTCTGCACAACTTCCGCTAACATTGTTTATTGACGAAGCCTCTCAAGTCGTGTGAAATTCGTCCACTTGTAAGTTGTAGTGTTAGTTGATAGTTTTTGTGCTGTCAACAAAGCCTTTGATTGGAGTGAAGGGCCGGACCTTACGCATAGACACGAGGCTACGTACGCGTAGCCACTCCGAAGAAAAAAAAGTTTACCTCTTTCTCAATTCGACGCTTCAGTCAAATGGTTTCAATTCAACACTGCTTGTCTTGTTGTTACAGTTATTATTATTATTATTCTGAATCATGAAGCAGGATAGTCTGACACAGCTTGTTATGAGCGACTGCCTCAACAAACACAATAAAGAAGAGACCTACCTCTACCCCTACCCCAACCCCAAACCCTAACCCTAACCCTACCCCTACCCCTGCCCTATCCGTAACCCTAACCCTAACTGTAATCCTAATAATTCTACCCCTACCCCTACCTCTACACCTAACCCTATCCTTAGCCTTCTCTTCTACTCTTAACTCATAGTGGTCGCTCGTTACGGAAGTTCTCCCACTTATAATAATAATAATATAAGAAACATCTATTCTCTCTTAGTGCAGTTAGTTTCCACCACAGTCAGCCTCGTATTGTATCGGCCCGACTCTGAAACTGACTTTGTTTAAATGGAAAGGGATTTGTATTACTGAGCAAGAGGGTGGAATTCAACTCCAACACCTGCAGCAGCAATAACAATAGGATTCCCGAGTCGGGAACATTTTTTCGGGCGTTTTTCTGCTAGTACGTTGTAACCCTCTCGCCTAGGAAGGCCCTGGCAGGGCCAAAGCCCGTCTCCTGAATGATCTAAATTGTGTCGATGTGAACAAAAAAACCTCTGTCATATCCAATAGCAAATAGTCTAATTCCCCGGAAAACGACATAGCACCTAAGTTTTTCGTGGCGTCGGTGGCCTAGTGGTTAAGCAACCGGACTCGTAATCGTGAGGTTGCGGGTTCGGAGGTTCGAGCCGCGGGCCCGACGTTGTGTCCTTGGGAAAGTCACTTTACACGAATTTTCTCCACTTCACCCAGGTGAAATGGGTACCCAGCTATAGACAGTGAAAGATCTTGTCAGTTTGTTAGTGTTTGAGCGCTTAACCAGCTGCTTGCACTGCATGCTTCCCGGGAAGCTGAGAATGTGTCTGAGTGTTCTATGGTCTGCTGGGGTAATAATATAGTGTAAAGCGCATAGAGCTTGCTTTCGAGTGGGGACATGCGCTATACAAATGCGATTTATTATTATTATTATTATTATTATTATTATTATTATTATTATTATTATTATTATTATCACAAAACTCGTTGAAGTCTTTGGTATTTTGTAACAGCCTAGCCAAAGATAGGAAGATAGTAGATAGTTGTCAGAAATGGCTTTGTCAGTGACAGTCAGATTGCTTCTTAGACATAATGACAAAGTCCAGGATGTGACCACAATAGACTGTAGGGCTGGTCACCATTACAGTACTTAGGGTCATTCTCGTCTAAAATGGAATTGAAAGTCATGGTGTCACGGATGTCCAGACCGCTATGTTGTAGCGGTAAGGAGCTTCTCCTCAGCACGAAGAAGACCCAGTAAGATTCTCGTGTGGGGAGATTTTTTGTCGAGTATCTCGAGTCTTTTTTCTGTGACGATGTACCTATCTAGGCCCGGGTCGCCTCTGACATGCCGCTAGAAACCCGTCTCCTAAATTGACTTAACTCTATAAGACACCTATAGTTTTATCACGCCTTCGTTGCTTTGAATACAGCTCTCTAGTAACATCTTTAGTCTCTGACTCTAATGTGACCTAAGTGTGATGCAAATGCCGTAAGATTCTAACTGAAAAGAGAAACATGAGAAACGAGAAATGAGAAAAATAGATTAAAGAAATCTTAATTAAATAATTAAAATCGTAAGGACACCACACCCATTAAAAAAAATCCATCTCCAAGGTATTGAGGTTGCAAAGGAGATCAATGGACACAGGAGCCACTCATTGTTCTTTTTCTGGCTGGGCGTAAATAGATACACGGACACGATGTAGCAATGGAATGTTTTCAATTTGATGTCAGAAGATGCTACTACATATGAGGGACAGGAAAGTGGAAAACAGTTTTTGGTGCTAATAAAAACGTCTCCAGGCGGGATAAAAATTAGATGCCATCGTTACCCCGATCGATTTTTGGAATGGTTTTGTATTGGAACCAGATGGTGGCGTATTTTTGCCTGAATTGTCCCTTGACTTTTCTCTTGCAACTAAGCTTCGGTAGTACTCAATAGATCCATCTTTTTCCCCTCAATTATATCAATGAAACTGGAGTCTGCGATGTAGCAGTCAATTGCTTCACTCTAGCACACAGAAGAGCTCATACTAGGTTCGATTTCTATATGGGGGAGAATTTTTATCGAGTATCTTGGTCTTTGTGTACGGACATTGCATTGCTCCTGCCCGGGTTGGCTCTGGAAATCATGGTCGAAGCCCATTTCTCAAATTAGAATCTATCTAAATTTTGTCGATAGAGACGGAAAACATCTGAATCTGCATAATAAAGCAGTTTTTTTAACACTGCTATTATTGAACACATTGCAAAGAATTTCTGTGTTGTTGACTATCTTCTGGGATTACTTTATGTCACTTGTGTGATCGGTATGAATTATCTTGTGTGATTCTGGTTCCTGGTGAAATGAGTCCATTGTCAGGCTCTCTCACGTTTGTCAACAACTCACCTCAGCTCAACTTCTGATGGATTGCTGTTCTGTACTTCGATTTTCAATGAATGTACATCTTCCTAACTCCGTCTTTACCGGTGTCTATGATGTGGCAATTGGGCACTTATCTTTTGCACACAGAAGAGCCAAATTCGAATCCCGTGAGGTTTTTTTTAAATCGAATATCTCAGTCTTTCTATTTGGATGTTGTATTCTTCTCAGCACGGGTTGACCCTCCCAGACAAGGTCGAAGCCCGCCTCCCAAATTATCTAACTTGTGTTGTTGGGGGATAAAAATACCTTCATACCTCTCTCTCTCTCTCTCTCTCTCTCTCTCTCTATCTGTCTGTCTCTCTGTCTGTTGTCTGTCTGTCTGTCTGTCTGTCTGTCTGTCTGTCTGTCTGTCTGTCTGTCTCACACACACACACACACACAAACACACACACACAAACACACACACACATGAATCATGTGTGCATTATGAAAAAAGGCCATTGTAACTTTTCGCCAACGCACTTACACTACTTACAGTATAATTTCATCCGAGTAAAAGGACTCCTGTTGGGGTGTATTTTTATTGTGAGATAAGCTGTAAGATGGTGTATGGCTTTCCCACGATGAACGTGGACATTTAGTACACTATGTCGACTCTTCCTTTGAAACAACATGAGGTCTTTGATGCAGGTCATGTCATCTTTTCCAATAATTTCACTTCGTCTCTCTCTCTTTCTCTCTCTCTTTCTCTCTCTCTCTCTCTCTCTCTCTCTCTCTCTCTCTCTCTCTCTCTCTCT
>NW_004797511.1:1033232-1033925 GCF_000002075.1 Aplysia californica | reverse complement strand
ATCCTGACCAGGGCAAAAGAAAACGGATGAGACAAGACGACAATGTCAGTATCTGGGACCTGCCCAGACAAACATCGCTAGGATGGTCACCTTATTTGGTGATCTCCTCAGCAGATGAATCTCAAAAGAAAATTACACCCCTAAGCGTCTTTGCCATTGGCAAAGCTTTTAGAGCCTGTGGCATCCCCAAACCCAAGAAAGTCTCCCCTCAGGGGTCTGGCGACCTCTTGGTGGAGGTTGCCAATGTGGCCGATTCCGTACAATTGCGGAAATGTACGTCGTTTGGTGGCATCCTTGTAAGTGTTGAGCCTCACAGGAGTCTCAATACTTCCAGGGGTGTTGTAAAGAGCCGTGACCTAGACGGCTGTACGGAGGAAGAAATTGTACAAGAAATAGTAGGTGTCACCCACGCTCGTCGTGTCATAGTGCGACGAGATGGGAAAGAGATCCGCACCAACACATGGATACATTCTTTCGACTGTCCAAGACCTCCAACCAAACTGACGATAGAGTACTTGGAACTAGAGGTAAAACCCTACGTCCCTAACCCGATGCGCTGTTTTTAATTGCCAGCGCTTCGGGCATACAAAATTAAGATGCCGGCGAAATGCTGTTTGCCCTCGCTGTGGCAAGGAGGGTCACACAGAGGAATCCTGCAGGGAGGACATCCAGCATATTCGAGGGAATGTCCCA
>NW_004797511.1:1030875-1033132 GCF_000002075.1 Aplysia californica | reverse complement strand
ACACACGCAAGCGCACACACACAAACACACACGCACACGCACACACACACACACACACACACACACGTACACACACACACACACACACACACACGCACGCACACACACACGCACACACTACATAAACACACATACACATGAATCATAATGTGTGCATACTGAAAAAAAGTAATTTGTAACTTTCTGCCCACGCACTTACAGTATAATTTCATCCGAGTAAAAGGACTCCCGTTGGGGTGTATTTTTACCTTGAGATAAGCTGTAAGATGGTGTATGGCTGTCCCACGTTGAACGTGGACATTTAGTACACTATGTCGACTCTTCGTATAACAACTTTGTGGGATATTGTGGTTCAAACGACTTGTTGTGCAAAGGAAGACAGGTCATGCCGTCTTTTCCAATCATCCCAATTCGTCTCTCTCTCTCTCTCTTTCTCTTTCTCTCTCTCTCTCTCTCTCTCTCTCTCTCTCTCTCTCTCTCTCACACACACACACACACACACACACACACACACACACACACACATACACACGTACACACACACATACACACGTACACACACACGTACACGCACACGCACAATCTGACAAACACACACGTGCACATACAGAGCGACAGGCACACCCACGCATCACTCACTCTCGTGCCACATTCGAAGGTTCATCTCAGTCTCAAACTCAAACACTCCGGTATGAAAGATATCTTCCTCTTACCACACCCTCTCATCCCCCGTTTCTCCTTTCTCATGTACTCTATCCACCCCAGTCCCTTTGTTTCTTGTTGCTGCTTATATCAGCTAGCACTTTCCTCTTTCATGAGGATATCGGAGGATGGCTTTAAGGTTGGGTTTTTTCTCTTTTTTCCAATTCCTCAGTTGTCGTTCTTTCATGACCCCCCCCAAAAAAAGCGTTTTGTAAGCCTGATGGTGAGCAACTGCATGTACTTATGGTTTCAATTTTGCACACAGGAGACGTGTGTTCGAGTTTCATGTGGGTGAATTTTTGTCGAGCACTTGCGTCTTTCTGCTGGTACAGGCAGTGTTGAAACAGCCCGCTGCCTGAATGACCTAATAAATGGTGTCAATGCTGGCGTAAAGATTCTACAGCTACATTGGGAATAGGCTCGGTGTTGGGAATAGGCTCTTCGATTTTGAACAAAGAAGATGTGAGTTGAATCTCCACTTTGGGAAGTCTACAGTATCGAGTGTGTCCGTCTTGTGCTGAGCTGCTGCATCCTAATGAGCCTGACTTATGTTGTGTTTCCATCTGTCTGAAGGAACGACATGCCGCACTCAGCCCGGGTTCACCCTGGTAGGCAGGGTCGAAGCAGGAAGGGTCCTTCTTTGTCGAGGCGGGTAACGATTTGCTGAGCTCTGATCCAACACGACGTTGCTGGCTGCCACTGGCCCTGTGTGGTGTTGGGTCAGGGCCTACCGCTTAGGTCAGGGCTGATATTGTTGCGCGGATTCATTGTGGACTCACTACACTAAGACCTGCTGATGTAATATGTACCTATGTGGATGAATAAAGGATTGGAGTACCGGTACTGTTAGGCGGGTGAAAAGTAGGCCGAAGACTCTGGCCAATGTTATGCTTGGCGCTACAAAGCCGAAAAATAATTATAATAGTGTTGTTTTAATAATATGACTTAATGCTTTTTAAACAGATCTTTTTACTATGCATTTTTAAATACTTCAACCATTCTGAAATATTGACCTAAACCAAGCCGTGTTGGGAATGCAACCAACTTATATTTGTTACTAGACTAAACTAACGCATAAGTAAAATGTTAACTTTATATAATAATATGTAAGTGTCCCCTTCCCCACTCCCTTGACAAAATTTAGGTCATAATTTAGGAGGCGAACTCCATGGGCGAACTACATCCCTGCCTGTTTGAGCTTGGGCTGAAATGGATACAATGCCCCAGTAGGAATTCTCCCCACACGAGAATCGAACTCAGATCTTCTGCGTCCTATGTGCTATGGCGATTAGTATAGCACGAATACGGCGATAAGTATGCAACGAAATGGTGCACTCTCTTTGACCCCAAAAACGCTACATCATAGATTCCACCAGGGCACTGGAGAAAACATTTTGTTTCATATCTCAAATAGAAGCTTTTATAACTAATAATTATCACTACTTTTGTATAAAAGGTATATGAGGGTGGCTGGGAAGCGCCACTGGTAGGTCCTGCGTCATAACTTCATTCTTTTTCTTTTTTTTCTGTCTATATATATATATATATATATGTA
>NW_004797511.1:1013540-1021040 GCF_000002075.1 Aplysia californica | reverse complement strand
GGGGAAGTTGATTGATAACAAAGAAAATATCGTATCGTTAACGAAGATAATACAGTTCTCCGTTTCGTATCGCCCAGTGTCGTCACATCACTTAAGCAACACAACTAGTGCGTAATCTATAAGTAGACCCCTGATCCCGTACACTCTTCTAATCACTCTATTTGAAACAAAGGGTCAGAGTTTTACGGCACTTGCAACACGGTTAGGTCATAGAAGTGCCAATTATCAGAGGTGTTACAAGAGAGTAACATAAACACAAAAAAGAAGGAAGAGAGATAAGGACAATAGATATTTGGTAGGAAAGAAGGAGTAACCCACACCAGAGCACCCGCCAACCACCCTCACCTCAGGCATTAATAATGATAATAATAATAATAATAATAATATTTAAAAAAATAAATTTAAAAATAAATAAATTTAAAAAAAATTTTAAAAAAATAATAATAAATTTTAGGCCACTCTTTACTCTCCGTAAACACGTTGTTACGAAGCATGGGCACCATGGGCGCCCAAAACGAAGGACAAAATATCAAATTTTGTTACAGCTAAGTTCGCGCGCAGCCTCCCTGTCAAAGAATTACAACCCCTTGACTTTAATTTAGATTCCAATAAAGCGAGGGGGCTCTCGTGACCGAGAGATTAAGGAGCTGGCCTCTTGTCGAAAAATCCCAGGTTCGAATCCGGGTAGCGGCCAAAACATTTTCATCTCTAAAATTGTCTCCTTTCACTTTCTTTCCCTCTCTCCAGCAACGTTCTGTCGTTTGCTTTCGTCTCCTCTTTCTGCCTCCACCCCCTCTCCTCCTTTGCCCTCTGCCCTCCTCTGGGCTTCTGAATGTTTCTGCAGCCTTTCTACTGCTATTCCTTGGCTCCTCATTACTGCTGTCTTTCAGCCACACCCCCTAATCTTCTGGTAAGAAAGATCTACACCTAGCTTTCTCGAACAAGGGCGAAAAATATCGGAGTGCCCGTGCGCAAGTTGCAGACGTTAAAGATCCCTTGGTGGTCTAAAATCGATAAGAGTAGGCCTCGACGCCACCCGGGCAAAATTCAAAATTTCCTACCTACTGAAAAAGTTAAATGTGTCCCGCGCGCTCATATGACCTTATGCAGTTGCGAGCGTCGTAAAACATTGACCTTACCAATGAAGGGAAATAAATTTATTGTGCACTTCTCACTGAACTGGGATACATTAATACGTCTGAGAATACTATCAAGGCAAGCCCCGTTACCTGTTATAATATTCTTGATATGCTGCCGTTCGAAAAATCCTCATCTGAGATCTATGGAAAGGCAGCTGCAAACGCAGCTGCAAACGCAGCTGCAAAAACTCGAAAAGTGGGCAAACAATAACGGTTTCAAGGTCTCCCCGTCAAAGACGGTTGCAGTACACTTCTGCCGATCAGGCAGACGTGTGCTGCAGCCGGTTTTGACACTATACGGGGAAAGGATTCCCGTCCAGGACCAAGCTCGTTTCCTCGCCGTTATATTCGACACAAAACTCACATTCATACCACACATCAAAGACCTTCGTGTGAGATGCCAGAAAGCGCTTAACGCTTTGAAAATTCTATCGCATCCGGAGTGGGGCGGGGACTCAAAACACCTTCTCCACTTGTACATCTCCCTTGTCCGGTCCAGGCTTGACTACGGATCGGCAAAACCACACATCTTAAAAATGCTCGACCCAGTACAAAACCAAGGACTCCGCCTCGCTCTGGGGGCTTTCCGCACTTCTCCGGTGGAGAGCCTCCAGGCCGAGGCAAACATACCACCACTCTCACTCGGACGCACACAACTCTCACTACAATACGCTATTAAACAGAGCTCAACGACGGAAAATCCAGCGCACAACTGCATTTTAAAACAAACCCAGAAACCATAAACAAAATCCAAAACAACGAAAAACTCATCAAACCCTTCATCCTCAGAATCCTTGAGGACCTCAAAAACTTACACTTTTCCAAACAAGACTTCCAACAATTTCTTTTCCCCGACCTCCCTCCGTGGCACCTCACCAAGGCAAAAGTAGACTTACAGCTGACCACACTCAACAAAGAAAGCACAAACACCAAAACTTTTAAAGCAGAATACGAAAAACTGGGAAGTACTAAGATTTAGTATTGGGTCCTCATACCCAACCCAGCGCGTCCCCGGGAGGTGGATAGGGGAAAGGCCTCCAGATATGGAGGTTAGCTGCTAAGCAGTCGCGAACCAAATGGGAGATGGTCGTGGAGAGTAGAGGGGAACCCTAGTAGCACAGGTGCTTCAATAAATACCTCACACACTCGAAGAAGGGACCATCTTGGCGACGGGAGGCGCCATAAATCCTACCAAAGCCCCCACTGCCTTGCGGGTTGTCAGTGGATGACAAAGGCTAACAGAAAAAAACTGTACACAAACCGGCAGTAGGCAACGGGAAACCACTGCTGTAAAATCCCAAGAACAGTCATGGAAAAGTACATTCATTTATCAGATAACAGCGTTAAGGGGGTTCATGATCCAGCTCTGAACTCCCCGCTCGGTAGGGACCGCCACGGGCACCAGGTGGCGCCCGATCGTCATCCAGCTACTGGCTGCAAAAATAAGCAACTTAACATAGCCACATGGAATGTAAGAACAATGTACCAGAAAGGCAAATTAGATAATATAGAACAGGAAATGGATAGGATGAAGCTAAATATGTTAGGCCTTTCAGAAGTTAGATGGGAGGGGGCAGGCTTGATTAAAAGAGGATCCAAAAATAATAATAATAATAGATAGCATTTGTATAGCGCATATCCCCGCTCAACAGCAGGCTCTATGCGCTTTACACTATATTATTACCTCAGCAGACCATAGAACACTCCGAAACATTCTCAGCTTCCCGGGAAGCATACAGTGTGAGCAGCCGATTAAGCGTTCAAACACTAACAAACTGACAAAACAATTATATATTCAGGAGGAAAAACCCATGAAAGAGGAGTCGGAATTTTATTTGACGAAGCAACAGCAAAGAGCATCAAAGGTTTTTTTGGGAGTGTCAGATAGAGTCATCGTGGCTAAATTAGAGGGGAAACCTTTTGACATCCAAATATACGCACCAACATCAGAGCACGACAACGAGGAAATTGAGACTTTTTATGAAGACCTTGATAAGGCAATGAAACAGTTAAAATCACAAGATGTAAAGATAGTCATGGGAGACTTTAATGCCAAAGTGGGAAGTACACGTATGGAAGATATAGTTGGGCCATGGGGACTGGGTAGAGAGAATGAACACGGGGAACGACTGGTAGAGTGGTGCAGAGAAAATAATTTTATGATATCAAACACCTGGTATGAAAATCACCCAAGAAGGCGATACACTTGGAAGAGTCCTGGCGATAGGAGTAGAAATCAAATAGACTTCATACTTTTTCATAAACGTTTTAGAAACACAATAAAATCATCTAAATCAATGCCAAGAGCAGACTGTGATAGTGATCATGTACCAGTCATATGTAAAATCCGGATACGACTAAAGAAACTCAAAAAGTCAAAGTATGAACATAAATTTGACATAGATCTTTTAAAGACAAATCAAGAAATGAAAGAACGTTTCTCCATAGATGTAAGAAATAAATTTCAAGCTTTGGAAAAATTTACTAAATCGGAAGAACTATGGAGGAAAATGAAAGACTCAATAATGGAATCTGTGGAAGAAAATATCCCCCCGAAAGCTAAAAAAGCTAATAAAAAATGGATGATCCAGGACATATTAAACCCAATGGAAGAGAGAAGAAAGGCAAAATCAAAAGTGGAAAAGTACATCTTAAACAGGGAAATAAAGAAAAAATGCAACGAAGCAAATGAAACATGGATAAACGATCAGTGTCAACAAATAGAGAAAAACCAAAACAAAGACAGCAAATACATGCATTCCAAAATCAAAGAAGTAAGTGGGATAAAAGGATGCTCAAATACAGGATGCATAAGATCAAAGGGAGGGGATATTTTGATGGACAACGGGAATGTCTTAAACAGATGGTCAGAATACATAGAAGAACTTTTCAAAGATAATAGAGGAGAAAAAAACGGTAATAAAGAATGAAATAAATGGACCTCCAATACTGAAAGCAGAAGTACAAGCTGCCATAAGAAAAAGGAAACAAGGAAAAGCCACAGGGCCAGATAATATTCCAGTTGAAGTGATTGTCGCGCTCGAAGAACTATAGGTACTGAAATAACAACAAAGCTCCTAAATGCTATTTATGACAGCGGTGAGATCCCAGAAGATATGATGAAGGCAGTTTTTATAGCTTTACCTAAAACACCAGGTGCCACTGAGTGTGATATGCATAGAACAATTAGCCTTATGAGTCATTTTACAAAAATATTGCTGCGAGTAATAATGGGAAGATTGAGAAGAAGTGTAAGACCAAAGATATCTAAAACGCAATTCGGCTTTGTTCCTGACAAGGGCACCAGAAATGCTATATTCACCTTACAAATGTTAATGGAAAGATGTATTGAAGCTCAGAAAGATCTGTATTTATGCTTCATAGATTATTCAAAGGCGTTCGATAAAATTAGACATGATGAGCTATTTAAAATACTGGAAAAACTAGACGTAGATGGAAAAGATCTAAGAATTATCAGAAATTTGTACTGGGACCAAAACGCTGCTGTACGAATTAATGGAGAATACAGTGAATATAAGCAGGTTAGGCGAGGAGTGAGGCAAGGATGTGTTATGTCACCAGACCTCTTTAACATGTACAGTGAAACAATCCTTAGAAACATAGAAGAATGTCCAGGCCTCAAAGTAAATGGAGAAAATATTAATAACATCAGGTATGCAGATGACACGGTTTTAATAGCAGGCTCCAAAAAGGACCTTCAAATGCTTCTGGATACTGTTGTAAAAGAAAGTGAACGTAAAGGATTATTGTTGAATGTAAAGAAAACAGAATGCATGGTAATATCCAAAAAAACAGAAAATCCTATTTGTAATCTCATTAGCAAAGGTGAAAAGATCAAACAAGTCCAACAGTTAAAATATCTAGGATATATGATAACATCTGATGCCAAATCTTCCACAGAAATAAAAAGGAGAACTGCAATGGCTAAGGCTGGTTTCAATAAAATGAGCCCAATCCTGAAAAATAGAAACATTATATCAATGAACACCAAAACGAAAGTCCTGAAATGCTATGTTTGGTCAACCCTTCTATATGGCTGTGAATGCTGGACAATCACTAAAGACAGTGAAAATAAAATAGAGGCAACAGAAATGTGGTTTCTTAGGAGACTGCTAAGAGTATCGTGGAAGGAAAAGAAATAAAATGAGGTAGTGCTTGATGAAGCCCACGTGGGACGCTCAATGTTAAAAACAATCAGGAAACGACAAATGCAGTTTTTGGGACACCTGAATAGACATAAGGGTCTTGAACATCTAGCTCTCACTGGCAAAATTTGAGGGCAAGCGAGGCAGGGGTAGGCCCAGAACAACATACTTAGGGAACCTAAACAAATGGGTAACAGGGAAAGATCAGGGAAACGTAGCTTTTCTGAGAGCATCCGAGCAAAGGAATGAATGGAAAAATCATGATCGCCGATGTCTGTCGCAGATCTGGCACTGAATGATGATGATGACAAAAAACTAACAGATAAATACCCCGGTGCGGAGCTCATCTTCACGGATGGCTCCAAAAAAGACAATGAAGTGGGCGCCGCAGCCCTATCTTCCAACAGTACACACCAGAGGAGACTCCATCTTGAAGCCTCCATTTTCTCTGCGGAGGCCATTGCCATTGACATGGCACTGGACTACGTAGAAAACTCTCCTAACAAATCTTTCCTTATCCTTTCTCCCTCTCTGTCTTGCATCACCTCACTCACAAACTACACACTCCTACACCCAAAAATAGTTAGGCTACAACAGAAAATTCACACACTATCCGAGACAGGAAAAAACATCATGTTCGCATGGATACATAGCCATGTGGGCATCCGAGGAAACGAGCAGGTAGACGACCTGGCGAAGAAAGCCTCATCCCTTCTGCCGGGATCAACGACAAACACTCTCCCACAGACTGACTTTAGAAATAAAGTAAAAAAGTACACCTCCAGTCTGTGGGAGACCCACTGGGAAAAACAGAAAAACAATAAACTATATGAAATAAAACCCAAACTAGAACAGCGAAATCCTTCGGACCTCTCCAGAAGAGACGAAGTCATTTTTACTCGATTGCGCATCAGACACACGGCCCTGACCCACAAATACCTCCTACAGGGAGATGAGAAGCCGTTCTGTGTCGGATGCGACACAGATTTTACCATTAGACACATCTTAACCGAATGTCTAGACTTTGGAGACATCCGAAGGAAATATTATAAATGCAAGAAATGGCAAGACATTTTTTCAGTCGTTGGTCCCAGCAAAATTTTGAATTTTATGAAGGCACTTGGCCTTTATGGCAAATTATACAGTGAAATTGGTATTATTAAATGTTTTTATGTTAACTAGAAAAATTGTTTTAAATCGTGATTTTTAAACATTTAAACATTTTAAAGATTTAACTACTGACACTAGCCAGCCGTACAGTAAACTGTTGTAAACAAAACTAACTTGTGTTTCGCGTGCTCATATGACCTTATGCAGTTGCGAGCGCCGTAAAACCCTGTACTAAACAAACAATATTATAATATTCAATCGAACCTGCTCTAGTGGCCACTTGGATAGAGAAACACCAGTACAAACGGCCACTTCCCAATTCCTTCCTTTCGCATCAAAAAAATATATCAAACTGACTTGTGCTGTGTAAGAAGATCGCCTGACTGTCTAAGACGACCACTTTTCTCATCGACGAGGTGGCTTTCTTAAACAGTTTGGACTGCAGTTTAAAAGGCTGTGAATGAAACTCAGTAATAATGATGTGGTTTCGTTATTTTCCTTCAAGTATAAAGTACCTGATGCTACAAACCACAAAAAACACGTTTGGTGTAGGGTTCTAAACTTTACTAAAGGGGCTGGTTTGGGGAGGAAAAAAGGGGGAGGTGACGAGATTCAGCTCTGGTATGATGAGTATACACAAGTAGCTGTAGGCACTATTACTTAATTACTAATGACAGTTCAACCGTGCAAAACCCTATAATTACTCCAGCGATAGATCAACGTGAGTAGAAAGGCGAATATAACAATATAAGCTGTAAGGGATACCATTCTGAACCATAATCGTAAAAATCATTGTCAGAAACAAGCAGTTATACCTATCAACAACCCCTGTTACAAAACAAAAGGTTAAACTAGACCTGAGAACACATTGTTGACGTGGTCTCCTCCTCGAGAGCATGAGTGTGGTGACAATGCTAAATCTCAGTGGACAGCACCCACCAGGGTTGTAGGCCAAGATATAATGATAATGTAATAATCCTACTGACCCCGAGTGCTTCTGACTAAGTGTCAAAAAGTCGTCCCCTTCAGAGGAAAAACCACTCTTCCCAAAAAAAAAAAAAAGAAAAAGAGGCGACAAAATACTC
>NW_004797511.1:1005475-1013413 GCF_000002075.1 Aplysia californica | reverse complement strand
CCCCTCCCCCCAAAAGACCCCAAAACAAACAAAAACAAAACACACACAACAAAAACGAAAACAACAACCCCCTCCAAAAATCCCCAACCATAACAAAAACAAACAAACAAAAAAGCAACAACAACAACAACAACAACAACAACAACAACAACAACAACAACAACAACTAAACACCAACAAAAACAAACAAACACAACTGAGCCCCCTTGAGCAAGTTATGGAAGAATAGTTTAGATCTAATATGTAGACAATAATCATGTCATGAACCGTGGGATTTTACAAGGGGAAGGAAGGATGTTCGGTTTGCAGAGAACTCATTGTGGTTGGGAGGAGGTAAAAAAAGAAGGAAAGGTGTGGAGAGAGAGAGAGAGAGAGAGAGAGAGAGAGAGAGAGAGAGAGAGAGAGAGAGAGAGAGAGAGAGAGACTTACTTACTTATTAGTGTGAGCATAGCAATTATTATTTCCCAACGTGCTAGCCTGCCGTCTCGGGATTTGTTGGCGTGCAGTTCAGCCAAATTGTTGCGTTTTACCCATACTCACTTTGGAGTTGGTGTGAGAGAGAGGAGGGGAGATGGAACAGGGTGTGTGTGTGTGTGGGGGGGGGGGGGGGGGGGGGGGTGTGTTTGAGTGGATAGAGAGAGAGAGAGAGAGAGAGAGAGATCGCTAAAGACAGAGCACGTTTCTAATGATGACATCATAAAAATAAATGAGACATTGTGATGAAATCAAGCGCTCGTCAAAAAGATGGAAAAAAAAGAAATCGACATTATTTTTTGTATCAGCGCCTTTTAAAAACACATTTTTGTGTGGATTTCACTGAGAAACATTTATTGAAAGCACACACAAAGAGAATGCAAATTTCCAGTTTTCAAGGACTCTCAGGCCATGGAAGCTACCAAACTTTGGCGGCCGTTTTCTTGTTAATTTTACCTCTGAAACCAAGCACCACTTATCTCCTTCAATCGCAAATATTATATCAAATTCTATTCAACACATATATATATATTTTTCCCCAACAAAATGAAGGCAAATAAACAGGCTTTAAGATATTACCAATAACCCCATATGCTCCAAAATTGACGGGCGCCAGATTCCACAACGTCGTGACACAAATGTAATTTCCACTGTCTTTACGTCGTCACTCCTCCATCAAGTCGTAAGGACTTCAATAGGATATGTGTTGGAATCTGTCTTTCTGTCTGTCTGTCTGTCTGTCTGTCTCTCTCTCTGTCTCTGTCTGTCTGTCTGTCTGTCTGTCTGTCTGTCTGTCTGTCTGTCTATGTGTCTGTCTGTCTGTCTGTCTGTCTGTCTGTCTGTCTGTCTGTCTCTCTCTCTCTCTCTCTCTCTCTCTCTCTCTCTCTCTCTCTCTCTCTCTTTTGAGAACCCCGCGATCATCACCATCTTGAAAACTACAGGACGTTCATAATCAAGCTGGGAGAAGTCGTGCCTAAACAGAGGAAGAGAGACCATATTAATATCACCCTTTCCTTTAAAAAACTCTATTGGTTCCCAACAACAACGATAATTATTTACACGATCTCTACAAATTTAAAGTGTTGACAAAGAAGCCCCTTCGTATTTTATAGCAACCTCACGCAAGTGTATGTTCCACCAAGATCTCTAAGATCTGGAGGTCAGTCTCTCTTATAATGAGAACACCAAGGAGCGGAAGTAAAAAAAAAAAAAAAACTTGCTGGCACGCTCTTTCTCCTCAAGCTCCATCCTTCTGGAACTTCCTCCCACAAAATTTGAGCGATCCAAAGTTGGAGACGTTTAAAATTAATCTTAAAACATAACTTTTCGTTGGTGTTTTGATTCTTAAACATAAAATGAAAGGAAATCATAACAAAGATTTCTCCATGTCCGAGTATAGTGCTTCATCTGAACCCTATCCGTACGTCGGGTTTTACTACCGTACTCATACGACGTGGGGGAACTCTATGCCACCACTTTCCAAAGCAAGAAGACATTTACTCGTTAATCCGATCCGTACGCTTTGCTTGGCAGTCTGTAAAACGGATTTTTAAAAAGAAATACTGAAAGTTGCTAAATGATCTTCATACTAGAAGTATTCTAAAATGTGAAAAATACAACGCGGGGGTACAAAATGACCTCCAGGGCGTACGGATAGGGTTACGTTTTTTCTGTTTCTCCACTCAGCTGGGTGTGTTCGGGATTTGTCGTTTTGCTCTTCGTAGACTTTTGATCTCCTTCCCACTTCACGAGAGCACGAGTATGGTGACAATGCTAATTCTGAGCGGGCAGCATCTACAACATTGTAGGCCAAGATATTATTATTATCAGACTGACCCGTAGTGCATTCTGAGTACTTAGAAAACATTGAATGGAGGGCACAGTTTTTGATAGTCAAAATCGGGTTCAATAAAAAATTTAAAAAACCGACGACAAAACTAACAACAACCATCTGTCCCCCAAAAATAATCATAAATGAAAGAGGCCCCAAGAATAATTTATCGAAGAATAGACAATATCCGTGTCATGATCCGCAAAATTTAACAAGGTGAAGGAACAAGGATGTCCTCTGTCACACAGAATACGTTTTCTTAAAGAAAGCCCTGTGTCATAAGATTGTTAAACATTCTATTCGGTTTCTTTTTATTTTAATGATACAGTATCGATGATCGAATAAATCGTTTCGCGGGCAGAACACTTAGTGAGGTCGTGAGAAAAAGAAAAAAATAACGGAGAAGAGGAGGAAGAGCGACAATAATGCATAACCCGAATTCAAAATTCACTTCAATTTGTGAGCAGAACAGTTATTATTTCGATAATGTGCTAGTCTACCGTTTCAAGAGTTGCGCGTACTACTGGCGAGCAGTGCAGCCAATAGATCTATATTCCGTTACTCAAACCCACTTTGGAGTTGGTGGAAAAAAGATAAGGGGGATGGTGGTTTATTTGATACAGCAGAATATGACTTTCGCGGCACCCCTGGCAGCGGGACCATCCCTACAGCGGGACCTTACCGGAATCCCCTTTTTTTCTATGTAAACTCAATTAACTGTGCTTGGGTTAAACGGGGCAAGGAAAGACCCGAACTTGGTTACAGCGGGAAAGATCGAGCGAGCTCTAGCTGGGGGAAGAGGGGGATGGGGTGTGTGCTACTGGGGATGATATAGGTTGGCTCCAAACAGGCAGTCAGCGGTGCGCGTTGTGATTGGCCAGTCTTGTGAGGTGGAGCAGGCGGCAGAGAGAAGATAGTACGGAGAGATGCATTACGTGAGCCACTCGAAAAGTGATGTGCCATAACCCTAGGTCTAGGCTAGGCTAAAAAGACAGAAAAAGAAGAGGAAAGCGTGTAGTATATGATTTTTCGGTAATTCCCCTTTGCATTCCTATATAGCGAGAACTTGCCTACAGCGGGATTTTTTTCTGGAACTAAAAGTCCTGCTGTAGCCATGTTCTACAGTATTACTTTTTATCGAGTATTTTTAGTGATGACATCATGGAAATAGGTTCCTTGTCAACTCAACACGTCTCTCCGCGATCATGTTGTAAGGACTTCAACAGAATCTGAGTTGGAATATTAACTTGCATACTCTCTCCCTATACGCCGGGTACATAAGGCGGAGAACAGTCGACACAACGCTTGCATGTCCGTGGCGACATCCTCCAATTTCGACAAATCTAGGCCGTGAGTGATTGTCTCATCCCTTATTGTGCCTCTATAGATTCAAGGTGGTCTTCTTCGTTTTCTTTTTCTAGTTGGTTTCCAATACCATGTCGGATGAGTCGATAGTGCCGTAAAACACCTACTCAATCAATAAATCAATCAATCATACCATGTCTAATAGGGCACTCTTGTCTTCTTCGGCATTCTGAGAACATGTCTTAGATATCCCCATCTTCTCCTTTTTATGGTTGTGTTGATATCTTCAATTCCATCTCTTTCCGACACGTCATTATTTGTTATACATCAATTCCATTTTACTAGTATAGTTCTTCGTTTGGAAGCTTTTTAATTTTCGTTGAATTGTTTTGTTTGCTTACCGTGTCTCTGAACCATACTCCAATATGGCCAAAATATTGTTATATTACATTTTAAATTTCGTTTTCAATGAAATGATCTTTTAATTCCATATATAGGTTTTAATTTCACAAAAGCGATTCATGCATTTTTAAGTCTTTGGTGGAAGTCGTCAGGGCAGTCTGCAGTTTTGGTTATAACGCTGCCAGGGTACTTGACATTGACAAGGTTCTGTGTTAGAATCGGCTACATTTAATATTTAAGTAGAATCTTCTTAAACATACGAGATACATAAAAAGTGACATGTCTTTAAGAATTTACAAAATTTGTTTTTTAAAACATATTGTATCATGTTTTTTCATATTTGCTTTCACCTGACATTTACACCATGATTATTATGAAACAGATAATATTACGAGCAACTTACGAACCACTTTCATCAGATTCCCAGTCAGTTACGTCTGAAGCCATTTGGAATAAAATGTAAACTTTTCGCTGAGACCTCATTTCGAAATTCAGCTATACAAATTTGGTCGAGAGCTCGTTTCATGTCTACAGGTAGTCGGGTGCTGGCTTGCCGTGTTGTAAGGCATCGTAATGAAATCCGGCCCTGGTCAAAATAATGAAATCGAAGATATCTGCATTTTCCCGCCGGTTTGGTAATTCAAAAAAATGGAATTCTTGTTTTTTGGCTCAACACCTGTTCTGTCCTTTTAGAAACACATTTCTTGTGAATTTTCCGGGGAAAAAAAGAAAACGTTGGTTAACGGCACTAAAAATGTAAATTTGCTGTTCCCGAAGACTCTCAAGCTTGGAAGTCACCAAAGTTTGGCGGTCATTTTCTCTCTAATTTTACCTCTGAAACCAGACTATCGCCATCCCCTTCAATGGTAAATATCTCGAACTTTATTTTTTAAATACATGATTTTTTTTTTCACCAAACGCAAGACAAATGAATAGGCTTTCAGATGATACCAATAACTGCACATGCCCCCCTAAAAAATTGAATATCGTCTGACTGCAGCATTTGTGTTAAATCAGAGACAGAAGGTACCATCGAAAATCTGGATCAACGCTATTGGATCTAATGTCGTTGTGAGAGCGCTGAACCACACACATTCGCTTAGCGTGTATATAATATTACTCTTGTTCTTTCAATACCTGAGATAAATCACCTTTTGTAAGTACATAGAAATAATACTTTCCTGGTATCCGTGATAGATTTGAGGGCTCAGTGACTCAATATGCTTGGTGTATGGTTTTCGACTGTCAACCCGGAAATGCGCGTTCGCATGACCTTATGCAGTTGCCAGCGCCATAAAACTCTTACTAAACTAACAACTCGGACATCCGGAATTTGATCCCGCCAGTGTAAATGTTTAATTTTCCCTCTTACAGTGAGGATGGGGCATGTTAAAAAACCCGTGGAATGGGGCTTTTTTGAACTTGTGTGTTGATTGGGTTATTTCAAGGCGCTCCTTCTACTTCGTTCGGCCATTTTTTGTTCAACAAGACGTAATTTATAACAGGCGTGGTGTCGGTAATCTAGTTGTTAGGCTGTCGGATTCGTAATCGTGAGGCTGGGGGTTCTGAGGGTCGGGCCTCAGGACGTTATGTCCTTGGGAAATATCCTTGAGAAAGGCACTTTGCACACATTCTCCTCACTTCACCCAGGTGGGAATGGGTACCAAGCCATACACAGCGAATGATCTATTCAGTATTTTTGTGTTTTAGCTTGTAGCCAACTTGTGCTTCCCAGGAAGTTGAAATTGTGAACAGAATGCTATCAGGTCTGCTAGGGTAATAATATAGATTGTAAACTCACAGAGTTTGCTGTTTAGCGGGTATTTGCACTATACAAGTGCTATCTATCTATCTATCTATCTATCTATCTATCTATCTATCTATCTATCTATCTATCTCTATCTATTATTGTTATTATTATTATCATTATTAATTAATTTATTTTTTACGTTATTAGTCTTAGGAAGTTGGAGCACTTCAGCGCTCGTCAATTCATGCCATGGTTGAAATTAAGTCCATGTATAATTATGTAATCGGGTAAACGATCGATAAAGATAGAGTCAAAACTGCTCTAATGGCCACCTGTATTAGACAATCACCGGTACAAAAAGCACCCCCCCCCCCCCATTTCCCCCTTGCGTTTCTATGTTACGTTACAATCGAAACTAAGACGCGCACCCTTTGTCAATGAAAAAAATAGCCGTCTTAGAAAGGTGGCCATCTTATAAGGTGTCATTATCATTAAAAAAACACAAAAAAACGCAAGACAGAAAATGAGAAGATGCCGTTTGTAAGGTAAATGCTTTATACAGGTGGCGGTTGGAGAGGGTACGACTGTATAATGACACTGTGCAAGATCTGACCTGTCTATAACAACCACTTTTCTACTCGACAATGAATGGCGTTCTTAGACAATTTCGACAGCACTTTCTAACCTGACACAGACTGTTGTTCGCACATTGATCAAGTTCGTAGGTCATCGCGCCAAGAGAAATGATATTATTAGATTTATAAGCAGCAACCAATAACCAGCTTCTTCTGCTGTAGTGGTATGCATGACCTCAGAGATTGGAATATGAACATTAGAGTTCTCGTTGAGCGAGAAACGGAGAAAGAAAAACAAAAATACCTTCACATAATTATAATTCATTTCAAAGCACAGCCTAATGAAACAGCTCAGCGCTTCGCTATCTAAGAATTACAAAGTTCTCTCTGACATTTTTGGCCGTTTTGTGTTACTTAGATTAGATCATGAGGTCAGAAAGCAAATGCCCTGTCTGCTCTATCAAAATCATAAGACGATTCGGAGTCCTTATCAAGATATTCAAAGAATTACATTCGAAAAAGCTTGACATAGATCTAATTATTGTGTAATTTTTTTGGGGTCAAATTTCTCGAAACTAGGTATTGAGCAGATAGAACTTTGTAATTCTGAAGTAGCGATTGCTACTGCTGAGACATGAAGGTGTCCTTGACCAAGTACTTGCCCTCGCTGAGACATAAAGACGTCTTTGACCTGGACAAAATCACATCTCATCCTGTCCCCCTTAATCATCCCTCTTTTTTCTTTGTAATTAAAAAAAACAAAACATTTACTGTTTACTCTACTCTCGGCGAAAGGATAGAATTTAATGATTGTTTGACATTGTCAGCAGAAAAACGACGAAGGCGTGCATCGCTGTCGGTTTAATATAGATTTAAAAAGAGAATGACGAGGGGTTTTAGGAGGTTCTGGTAGATAAAAACGTTGTATGACAGGTCAAGAGCACACATTTTTTTATGCTCTGCGAAAAACAGGGAAAAGTTCAGTGACGTAGCAGGAGAGCCTCGCTATATAAATGGTGACCAGTGTGCAAAATCGGAGAAGGATAAGCGAAGATTAAATCTTCATTATCGCACACAAGTTGATTGGTTGCAGTGCTGTTGTTTGACAGACAAAGAGCTTCTTCGTTTGTCTTTCAGGCTAGAAGAAAAGAGGTTTTGAGTTCGCACTATCGACATGGCGCATTTCTCCTTTCTGTTGGTTGTCCCCTGTCTTTGTCTCCTCACAGAGAGAAGTGTAGGTATTGGTTTCCAAGTGACAGAAGTAAACGCCCCCTGGGGACAGATCAAGGGCGTGCAGAAGGTGTCTGTTGACGGTGTGCCTTACGCAAGTTTCGAAGGAGTGCCTTACGCAGAACCACCTCTCGGAAACTTACGGTTCGCCAAACCGGTTCTCTCGAAAAAGAATAATGGATCCTCGCCGTATCTCGCCTCCGCACCGAAGCCTAGATGTGCAGGGTGGGACGTGACGTTCTCTGACATGTCGGAGGACTGTCTCTTCTTGGATATCTACGTGCCACATGTGAGTATTTAATTGAATTAGGGTTTAACTTCAAAATATTGTAACAACGGACCAAGGGGAAGGTGTGTGTGTGTATGTGTGT